>NW_026872178.1:12500-30000 GCF_033458585.1 Syngnathus typhle
GCACTTTCCCCCGGACAACAAAGCACGTCCCCCTCCTGAGTGGACAAAAAAAATCCACTCCTGGTACCTAGAATTTTCTCCAGCGGCGGGCTGGGAGTCTAATCTTTCTCCTGGCCGAGAAAAGAGCACTTTCCCCCGGACACCAAACCAGCCAACGTCCCCCTCCTGAGTGGACAAAAAAAATCCACTCCTGGTACCTAAAATTTTCTCCAGCGGCGGGCTTGGGACGAAAATCAATCTTCCTCCCGAAATTAAACCACTATTGGCGGACGCCAGCCCCAAGCGCCAGCCCCGACCGCCACCCCCCGACCGCCACAAGGCGACCGCCACAAGGCGACCGCCACAAGGCGACCGCCACCGGCCCCAAGCGCCAGCCCCGACCGCCACCCCCCGACCGCCACAAGGCGACCGCCACAAGGCGACCGCCACAAGGCGACCGCCACAAGGCGACCGCCACAAGGCGACCGCCACTGGCCCCAAGCGCCAGCCCCGACCGCCACCCCCCGACCGCCACCCCCCGACCGCCACAAGGCGACCGCCACAAGGCGACCGCCACAAGGCGACCGCCACCGGCCCCAAGCGCCAGCCCCGACCGCCACCCCCCGACCGCCACAAGGCGACCGCCACAAGGCGACCGCCACCGGCCCCAAGCGCCAGCCCCGACCGCCACCCCCCGACCGCCACAAGGCGACCGCCACAAGGCGACCGCCACAAGGCGACCGCCACCGGCCCCAAGCGCCAGCCCCGACCGCCACCCCCCGACCGCCACAAGGCGACCGCCACAAGGCGACCGCCACCGGCCCCAAGCGCCAGCCCCGACCGCCACCCCCCGACCGCCACAAGGCGACCGCCACAAGGCGACCGCCACAAGGCGACCGCCACTGGCCCCAAGCGCCAGCCCCGACCGCCACCCCTCCGACCGCCACAAGGCGACCGCCACAAGGCGACCGCCACAAGGCGACCGCCACAAGGCGACCGCCACAAGGCGACCGCCACTGGCCCCAAGCGCCAGCCCCGACCGCCACCCCCCGACCGCCACAAGGCGACCGCCACAAGGCGACCGCCACCGGCCCCAAGCGCCAGCCCCGACCGCCACCCCCCGACCGCCACAAGGCGACCGCCACAAGGCGTTAGTGGCCGCGCCCGGTACTTTACTGGACCCTATTTGGCCCGCGGACCGGCCGGCGTCGCTTCCTTGAATGCTTAGCCGCCTTTCGAGCTGCCATGCCGGGCTTGAGTTAGTGGTTTGCGCCCGGTACTCTACGTTAAAAGTCAGGCGGAACGGCTCTGAAGCTCCAGACGGTGCTTCCTTGAATGCTTAGCCGCCTTTCGAGCTGCCATGCCGGGCTTGAGTTAGTTGTTTGCGCCCGGTACTCTACGTTAAAAGTCAGGCGGAACGGCTCTGAAGCTCCAGACGGTGCTTCCTTGAATGCTTAGCCGCCTTTCGAGCTGCCATGCCGGGCTTGAGTTAGTGGTTTGCGCCCGGTACTCTACGTTAAAAGTCAGGCGGAACGGCTCTGAAGCTCCAGACGGTGCTTCCTTGAATGCTTAGCCGCCTTTCGAGCTGCCATGCCGGGCTTGAGTTAGTGGTTTGCGCCCGGTACTCTACGTTAAAAGTCAGGCGGAACGGCTCTGAAGCTCCAGACGGTGCTTCCTTGAATGCTTAGCCGCCTTTCGAGCTGCCATGCCGGGCTTGAGTTAGTGGTTTGCGCCCGGTACTCTACGTTAAAAGTCAGGCGGAACGGCTCTGAAGCTCCAGACGGTGCTTCCTTGAATGCTTAGCCGCCTTTCGAGCTGCCATGCCGGGCTTGAGTTAGTGGTTTGCGCCCGGTACTCTACGTTAAAAGTCAGGCGGAACGGCTCTGAAGCTCCAGACGGTGCTTCCTTGAATGCTTAGCCGCCTTTCGAGCTGCCATGCCCGGCGTGGGTTTCGCGTCCGCGCCCGGTACATTATGGAAGCCAAAAAAAAAAAAAAATTCTAAGTGCGAGTGGGACCGGCCTGGGGGGCTTCCTTGAAAGCCCATCCGCCCTCCGAGCTCTCCCACCGGTCGTGGGTTGGCGTCCGCCACTGCTCAAAGCGAACTTCAAATTATCTGCTTAATAATGTGGAACACCATTCTTAAGTAGTTTTTCCTTAATTTGGGCTCAACTGGCCGGTAATGATCCCCGGTGTCTGAGATTGATCTCAGTGATCCAAAGAGCCCTGACACGTAATACCATCCATGAGTTTAATTGAAAAACAAAAAATGTAATCTTTATGACACATAAATACAATTTGCATAATAATTTGGAACACAGTGTAGACTTCCAGCGGACCGCGCGCGGCTCGGCTGACGGCGCAGCGCGATCTGGTACCGCTGCGCGGGACGAAACACGCCCCGTGCAGAGTTCCAGGCGGCCGGGAAGACATTTAAGCGCTGCCGCTGCAGCTGCGGCGGGGATTTGCCGTCCTCCGGTGGACACGACGAGTAAATACACCAGCAATCGCACTTACACCGTGTTCCAAATTATTATGCAAGTGACATTTATCTCAGATTTTCCTAAATAGTCGATGCAAAATGAGTCAGCATAATTTTCAAGTCATCAACCATTATTTTGATGAATTCTAATTTTATTGAACAAACCTCCGAATGATCACAGAATTTTTAAAAAATAAAAAACTTAAAATGCACTGTTCCACATTATTACGCACAACAGAGTTTTATAACATTTTATAGGTTTTTATGAACTGAAATGCCCATCTTAAGAATTTACAGCATTAGGAGGTCATATTTACTGAAATCAAAAGCTATTTCAAAGAAAAGACAAACAAGTTACATTTTAACATAGGACCCTTTATTTCAATAAAAAACAAAGTTACATTTTAACATAGGACCCTTTGTTCAACAGCAGCTTCACGATTCTTCCATCCACTGAACTTGTGAGTTTTTGTACAGTTTCTGGTTGAATTTCTTGGCAGGATCTAAGAATAGCCTGCCAGAGCTGCTCTTTGGAATTGAACTGCCTCCCACCTTCGTAGATTTTCTGCTTGACGATGCTCCACAAGTTTTCAATAGGATTGAGGTCAGGGGAGCATGGGGGCCACACCATCAGTTTCTCTCCCTTTATTCCCATAGATGCCAAAGACGTTGACGTATTTCTTGCAGCATGAGACGGTGCATTGTCATGCATGAAGATGATCTTTTGACGGAAAGCACGGTTCTTCCTGTTGTACCATGGACAGAAGTGTTGAGTCAGAAATTCCACGTAGTTAACAGACGTAATTTTGACGCCTTCAGGGACCCTAAAGGGGCCAAGCAGCTCTCTCCCCATGATTCCGGCCCAAAACATCACTCCGCCACCTCCCTGCTGACGCCGCAGCCTTGTTGGGCTATCGTGGCCGTCCACCAACCATCCACGACTCCATCCATCTGTAAAGTCAAGTCAAATCAAGTTTATTTGTATAGCCCTAAATCACAAGCAGTCTCAAAGGGCTTCACATAGACAGAAATTGACAATTATTCTCAAAGCATCCCCTGAGCTCTCAAAAGTGCAAGGAAAAACTTAAAAAACCCTACCTGGCCCATCCAAGGTGGCACGGCACTCGTCGGTGAACAGGACTGTCTGAAAATTTGTCTTCATGTAAGTCTGGGCCCACTGCAGCCGTTTCTGCTTGTTCGCGTTGTTCAGGGGTGGCCGAATGGAGGGTTTCCGCACAACTGCAAGCCTCTGGAGGATCCTGCACCTCGTCGTTCGTGGGACTTCACTGGCACCAGCAGCGTCGAATATTTGTTTGCTCGTCTTTAGTGGCATGCTTGCAGCCGCCCTCTTGATTCGATTTGTTTGTCTTGCAGAAACCTTCCTTGTCGTGCCTTTGTCTGCACGAACGCGCGTTTGCTCCGAATCAGCGACGAATTTCTTCAAAGTTCGATGGTCGCGCTTAAGCTTTCGTGCAATATCGAATGTCTGCATACCTTGTCCAAGGCATCGAACGATTTCACGCTTCTCGACAGCAGAGAGATCCTTTTTCCTCCCCATGGTTGAACGAAATGGCCGAACGCTTAAAAACGCGGAACTTAAATAGACTTGTTAATTACTACAATTGCGCTCACCTGGCAGACTACCATGGACTGTACCATGACTGAGGGTGATTTCAGTACTTGAAAAACAAAAAATGTAATCTTTATGACACTTAAATACATTTTGCATAATAATTTGGAACACGGGACCGTGTTCCAAATTATTATGCAAAGGATATTTATCTCAGATTTTCCTAAATAGCTTCCTTGAAATGTTACCCGGCTTTTGAGCTCTCCTGCCGGGCGTGGGTTTGCGTCAGCGCCCGGTAACATTATGGAAGCTAAAAGAAAGAAAAAAGAAACAAATCTAAGTGCGATTGCTGGTGTCTAAATACATTTTGCATAATAATTTGGAACACGGGACCGTGTTCCAAATTATTATGCAAGTGATATTTATCTCAGATTTTCCTAAATAGCTTTACTCGTCGTGCCGACCGGAGGGAGGCCACTCCCCGCCGCAGCTGAACAGTCATCCCGGCCTAGTGGAGGTCTGCGCAGGGGGGGTCTTCCTTGAAATGTTACCCGGCTTTTGAGCTCTCCTGCCGGGCGTGGGTTTGCGTCAGCGCCCGGTAACATTATGGAAGCTAAAAGAAAGAAAAAAGAAACAAATCTAAGAGCAAGTGCTGGTGTATTTACTCGTCGTGTCCACCGGAGGGAGGCAACTCCCCGCCGCAGCTGCAGAGGCAGCTTTGAAAAGTCATCCCGGCCTAGTGGAGGTCTGCGCAGGGGGGGTCTTCCTTGAAATGTTACCCGGCTTTTGAGCTCTCCTGTCCGGCGTGGGTTTGCGTCAGCGGCCGGTGTCATTTACTCGTCGTGCCGACCGGAGGGAGGCCACTCCCCGCCGCAGCTGAACAGTCATCCCGGCCTAGTGGAGGTCTGCGCAGGGGGGGTCTTCCTTGAAATGTTACCCGGCTTTTGAGCTCTCCTGCCGGGCGTGGGTTTGCGTCAGCGCCCGGTAACATTATGGAAGCTAAAAGAAAGAAAAAAGAAACAAATCTAAGTGCGATTGCTGGTGTCTAAATACATTTTGCATAATAATTTGGAACACGGGACCGTGTTCCAAATTATTATGCAAGTGATATTTATCTCAGATTTTCCTAAATAGCTTTACTCGTCGTGCCGACCGGAGGGAGGCCACTCCCCGCCGCAGCTGAACAGTCATCCCGGCCTAGTGGAGGTCTGCGCAGGGGGGGTCTTCCTTGAAATGTTACCCGGCTTTTGAGCTCTCCTGCCGGGCGTGGGTTTGCGTCAGCGCCCGGTAACATTATGGAAGCTAAAAGAAAGAAAAAAGAAACAAATCTAAGAGCAAGTGCTGGTGTATTTACTCGTCGTGTCCACCGGAGGGAGGCAACTCCCCGCCGCAGCTGCAGAGGCAGCTTTGAAAAGTCATCCCGGCCTAGTGGAGGTCTGCGCAGGGGGGGTCTTCCTTGAAATGTTACCCGGCTTTTGAGCTCTCCTGTCCGGCGTGGGTTTGCGTCAGCGGCCGGTGTCATTTACTCGTCGTGCCGACCGGAGGGAGGCCACTCCCCGCCGCAGCTGAACAGTCATCCCGGCCTAGTGGAGGTCTGCGCAGGGGGGGTCTTCCTTGAAATGTTACCCGGCTTTTGAGCTCTCCTGCCGGGCGTGGGTTTGCGTCAGCGCCCGGTAACATTATGGAAGCTAAAAGAAAGAAAAAAGAAACAAATCTAAGTGCGATTGCTGGTGTCTAAATACATTTTGCATAATAATTTGGAACACGGGACCGTGTTCCAAATTATTATGCAAGTGATATTTATCTCAGATTTTCCTAAATAGCTTTACTCGTCGTGCCGACCGGAGGGAGGCCACTCCCCGCCGCAGCTGAACAGTCATCCCGGCCTAGTGGAGGTCTGCGCAGGGGGGGTCTTCCTTGAAATGTTACCCGGCTTTTGAGCTCTCCTGCCGGGCGTGGGTTTGCGTCAGCGCCCGGTAACATTATGGAAGCTAAAAGAAAGAAAAAAGAAACAAATCTAAGTGCGATTGCTGGTGTCTAAATACATTTTGCATAATAATTTGGAACACGGGACCGTGTTCCAAATTATTATGCAAGTGATATTTATCTCAGATTTTCCTAAATAGCTTTACTCGTCGTGCCGACCGGAGGGAGGCCACTCCCCGCCGCAGCTGAACAGTCATCCCGGCCTAGTGGAGGTCTGCGCAGGGGGGGTCTTCCTTGAAATGTTACCCGGCTTTTGAGCTCTCCTGTCCGGCGTGGGTTTGCGTCAGCGGCCGGTGTCATTTACTCGTCGTGCCGACCGGAGGGAGGCCACTCCCCGCCACAGCTGAACAGTCATCCCGGCCTAGTGGAGGTCTGCGCAGGGGGGGTCTTCCTTGAAATGTTACCCGGCTTTTGAGCTCTCCTGTCCGGCGTGGGTTTGCGTCAGCGGCCGGTGTCATTTACTCGTCGTGCCGACCGGAGGGAGGCCACTCCCCGCCACAGCTGAACAGTCATCCCGGCCTAGTGGAGGTCTGCGCAGGGGGGGTCTTCCTTGAAATGTTACCCGGCTTTTGAGCTCTCCTGTCCGGCGTGGGTTTGCGTCAGCGGCCGGTGTCATTTACTCGTCGTGCCGACCGGAGGGAGGCCACTCCCCGCCGCAGCTGAACAGTCATCCCGGCCTAGTGGAGGTCTGCGCAGGGGGGGTCTTCCTTGAAATGTTACCCGGCTTTTGAGCTCTCCTGTCCGGCGTGGGTTTGCGTCAGCGGCCGGTGTCATTTACTCGTCGTGCCGACCGGAGGGAGGCCACTCCCCGCCACAGCTGAACAGTCATCCCGGCCTAGTGGAGGTCTGCGCAGGGGGGGTCTTCCTTGAAATGTTACCCGGCTTTTGAGCTCTCCTGTCCGGCGTGGGTTTGCGTCAGCGGCCGGTGTCATTTACTCGTCGTGCCGACCGGAGGGAGGCCACTCCCCGCCACAGCTGAACAGTCATCCCGGCCTAGTGGAGGTCTGCGCAGGGGGGGTCTTCCTTGAAATGTTACCCGGCTTTTGAGCTCTCCTGTCCGGCGTGGGTTTGCGTCAGCGGCCGGTGTCATTTACTCGTCGTGCCGACCGGAGGGAGGCCACTCCCCGCCACAGCTGAACAGTCATCCCGGCCTAGTGGAGGTCTGCGCAGGGGGGGTCTTCCTTGAAATGTTACCCGGCTTTTGAGCTCTCCTGTCCGGCGTGGGTTTGCGTCAGCGGCCGGTGTCATTTACTCGTCGTGCCGACCGGAGGGAGGCCACTCCCCGCCACAGCTGAACAGTCATCCCGGCCTAGTGGAGGTCTGCGCAGGGGGGGTCTTCCTTGAAATGTTACCCGGCTTTTGAGCTCTCCTGTCCGGCGTGGGTTTGCGTCAGCGGCCGGTGTCATTTACTCGTCGTGCCGACCGGAGGGAGGCCACTCCCCGCCGCAGCTGAACAGTCATCCCGGCCTAGTGGAGGTCTGCGCAGGGGGGGTCTTCCTTGAAATGTTACCCGGCTTTTGAGCTCTCCTGTCCGGCGTGGGTTTGCGTCAGCGGCCGGTGTCATTTACTCGTCGTGCCGACCGGAGGGAGGCCACTCCCCGCCACAGCTGAACAGTCATCCCGGCCTAGTGGAGGTCTGCGCAGGGGGGGTCTTCCTTGAAATGTTACCCGGCTTTTGAGCTCTCCTGTCCGGCGTGGGTTTGCGTCAGCGGCCGGTGTCATTTACTCGTCGTGCCGACCGGAGGGAGGCCACTCCCCGCCACAGCTGAACAGTCATCCCGGCCTAGTGGAGGTCTGCGCAGGGGGGGTCTTCCTTGAAATGTTACCCGGCTTTTGAGCTCTCCTGTCCGGCGTGGGTTTGCGTCAGCGGCCGGTGTCATTTACTCGTCGTGCCGACCGGAGGGAGGCCACTCCCCGCCGCAGCTGAACAGTCATCCCGGCCTAGTGGAGGTCTGCGCAGGGGGGGTCTTCCTTGAAATGTTACCCGGCTTTTGAGCTCTCCTGTCCGGCGTGGGTTTGCGTCAGCGGCCGGTGTCATTTACTCGTCGTGCCGACCGGAGGGAGGCCACTCCCCGCCACAGCTGAACAGTCATCCCGGCCTAGTGGAGGTCTGCGCAGGGGGGGTCTTCCTTGAAATGTTACCCGGCTTTTGAGCTCTCCTGTCCGGCGTGGGTTTGCGTCAGCGGCCGGTGTCATTTACTCGTCGTGCCGACCGGAGGGAGGCCACTCCCCGCCACAGCTGAACAGTCATCCCGGCCTAGTGGAGGTCTGCGCAGGGGGGGTCTTCCTTGAAATGTTACCCGGCTTTTGAGCTCTCCTGTCCGGCGTGGGTTTGCGTCAGCGGCCGGTGTCATTTACTCGTCGTGCCGACCGGAGGGAGGCCACTCCCCGCCACAGCTGAACAGTCATCCCGGCCTAGTGGAGGTCTGCGCAGGGGGGGTCTTCCTTGAAATGTTACCCGGCTTTTGAGCTCTCCTGTCCGGCGTGGGTTTGCGTCAGCGGCCGGTGTCATTTACTCGTCGTGCCGACCGGAGGGAGGCCACTCCCCGCCACAGCTGAACAGTCATCCCGGCCTAGTGGAGGTCTGCGCAGGGGGGGTCTTCCTTGAAATGTTACCCGGCTTTTGAGCTCTCCTGTCCGGCGTGGGTTTGCGTCAGCGGCCGGTGTCATTTACTCGTCGTGCCGACCGGAGGGAGGCCACTCCCCGCCACAGCTGAACAGTCATCCCGGCCTAGTGGAGGTCTGCGCAGGGGGGGTCTTCCTTGAAATGTTACCCGGCTTTTGAGCTCTCCTGTCCGGCGTGGGTTTGCGTCAGCGGCCGGTGTCATTTACTCGTCGTGCCGACCGGAGGGAGGCCACTCCCCGCCACAGCTGAACAGTCATCCCGGCCTAGTGGAGGTCTGCGCAGGGGGGGTCTTCCTTGAAATGTTACCCGGCTTTTGAGCTCTCCTGTCCGGCGTGGGTTTGCGTCAGCGGCCGGTGTCATTTACTCGTCGTGCCGACCGGAGGGAGGCCACTCCCCGCCACAGCTGAACAGTCATCCCGGCCTAGTGGAGGTCTGCGCAGGGGGGGTCTTCCTTGAAATGTTACCCGGCTTTTGAGCTCTCCTGTCCGGCGTGGGTTTGCGTCAGCGGCCGGTGTCATTTACTCGTCGTGCCGACCGGAGGGAGGCCACTCCCCGCCACAGCTGAACAGTCATCCCGGCCTAGTGGAGGTCTGCGCAGGGGGGGTCTTCCTTGAAATGTTACCCGGCTTTTGAGCTCTCCTGTCCGGCGTGGGTTTGCGTCAGCGGCCGGTGTCATTTACTCGTCGTGCCGACCGGAGGGAGGCCACTCCCCGCCACAGCTGAACAGTCATCCCGGCCTAGTGGAGGTCTGCGCAGGGGGGGTCTTCCTTGAAATGTTACCCGGCTTTTGAGCTCTCCTGTCCGGCGTGGGTTTGCGTCAGCGGCCGGTGTCATTTACTCGTCGTGTCCACCGGAGGGAGGCCACTCCCCGCCGCAGCTGCAGCGGCAGCTTTGAAACGTCATCCCGGCCCCCTGGAACTGTGCGCGGGGGGGGCGATGCGTCCCGTGCGAGGTACCAGGTCGCGCTGCGCCGTCTGCCTGGCCGCTTTGGGCCCGCTGGAAGTCTATTAAAGCTCCGCGATCTCCGCCTCGGTGCTTAAAAAGCGTCCATCCGCTCTCCTGGAGCTTCTTTCGGTCATCTCGTCCGCGTGCACGGCCTGCCGGTGGCACCGGCTGGAGCTCCGCAAAAAGCTCCATTTCTGTTAAAAATGCTTAGCCGCGTCCCTGGAAGCCCAATCGGGCGTAGAAAGTGAGGGGGAAGGCCCCCAAAGCACCGGCTGGAAGTCCCAAAAAAGCTCCATGATTGGTCAATAATGCTTAGCCGCCTCCCTGGAAGCCTAATCGGGCATAAAAAGCTAGGCGGAACGGCCCCAAAGCTCCACACGGAAGTCCCAAAAAAGCTCCATGATTGGTCAATAATGCTTAGCCGCCTCCCTGGAAGCCTAATCGGGCATAAAAAGCTAGGCGGAACGGCCCCAAAGCTCCACACGGAAGTCCCAAAAAAGCTCCATGATTGGTCAATAATGCTTAGCCGCCTCCCTGGAAGCCTAATCGGGCATAAAAAGCTAGGCGGAACGGCCCCAAAGCTCCACACGGAAGTCCCAAAAAAGCTCCATGATTGGTCAATAATGCTTAGCCGCCTCCCTGGAAGCCTAATCGGGCATAAAAAGCTAGGCGGAACGGCCCCAAAGCTCCACACGGAAGTCCCAAAAAAGCTCCATGATTGGTCAATAATGCTTAGCCGCCTCCCTGGAAGCCTAATCGGGCATAAAAAGCTAGGCGGAACGGCCCCAAAGCTCCACACGGAAGTCCCAAAAAAGCTCCATGATTGGTCAATAATGCTTAGCCGCCTCCCTGGAAGCCTAATCGGGCATAAAAAGCTAGGCGGAACGGCCCCAAAGCTCCACACGGAAGTCCCAAAAAAGCTCCATGATTGGTCAATAATGCTTAGCCGCCTCCCTGGAAGCCTAATCGGGCATAAAAAGTTAGGCGGAACGGCCCCAAAGCTCCACACGGAAGTCCCAAAAAAGCTCCATGATTGGTCAATAATGCTTAGCCGCCTCCCTGGAAGCCTAATCGGGCATAAAAAGCTAGGCGGAACGGCCCCAAAGCTCCACACGGAAGTCCCAAAAAAGCTCCATGATTGGTCAATAATGCTTAGCCGCCTCCCTGGAAGCCTAATCGGGCATAAAAAGTTAGGCGGAACGGCTCCAAAGCTCCACACGGAAGTCCCAAAAAAGCTCCATGATTGGTCAATAATGCTTAGCCGCCTCCCTGGAAGCCTAATCGGGCATAAAAAGTTAGGCGGAACGGCCCCAAAGCTCCACACGGAAGTCCCAAAAAAGCTCCATGATTGGTCAATAATGCTTAGCCGCCTCCCTGGAAGCCTAATCGGGCATAAAAAGTTAGGCGGAACGGCCCCAAAGCTCCACACGGAAGTCCGAAAAAAGCTCAAAAATTTTCTAAGTGCCAACGGCTCATTCGCCGTAATGTGTCCGCTCCGCGCTGGTTCCCCGGTCGGCCGCGAATAGCGCAAAATCAGCCTCACGGAAGTTCGAAAAAAGCTCAAAAATTTTCTAAGTGCCAACGGCTCATTCGCCGTAATGTGTCCGCTCCGCGCTGGTTCCCCGGTCGGCCTGCGAATAGCGCAAAATCAGCCTCACGGAAGTTCGAAAAAAGCTCAAAAATTTTCTAAGTGCCAACGGCTCATTCGCCGTAATGTGTCCGCTCCGCGCTGGTTCCCCGGTCGGCCGCGAATAGCGCAAAATCAGCCTCACGGAAGTTCGAAAAAAGCTCAAAAATTTTCTAAGTGCCAACGGCTCATTCGCCGTAATGTGTCCGCTCCGCGCTGGTTCCCCGGTCGGCCGCGAATAGCGCAAAAATCAGCCTAAGTGCAGTACCAACCTTGGCGTGTTGGTGCGCCAGAGTACGATGAGTTGGTCCCCCTAGTCACTGTACTCATTACCTTTACCCCCTAATCGCAAAATATAGTCAGAACGTATATGCAGAAGACTATTTTTTTCTTTTTTAAAATTTTCTAAGTGCCAGCGGATGCTGGCACACGAACTGTCCGAGCTACGACGGTTCTCCGGTCGGACAGCGAGGGTGAAAAAGCGGTCCTAAAATCACCGAGGGCTGCCGCACAAGTTGTCCGAGTGGCGACGGTTCCCCGGTCGGCCACGAATGTCGAAAATTCGGCCTCTCCACCACGGAGGTCGGTGAGAATTTCAGAATATTTTCTAAGTGCCAACGGCTCTTGCGCCGTAAAGTGTCCGCTTTGCCTGGTTCCCTCGGTCGGCCACAAATAGCGAAAAATCAGCCTCTCCTTCTGGAGCTCGCCTAAGTGCCAACGGCTCTTGCGCCGTAATGTGTCCGCTTTGTCTGGTTCCCTCGGTCGGCCACAAACGGCGAAAAATCAGCCTCTCCTTCTGGAGCTCGTGCCAACTTTGGCGAATATTTTCTAAGTGCCAACGGCTCTTGCGCCGTAAAGTGTCCGCTTTGCCTGGTTCCCTCGGTCGGCCACAAATAGCGAAAAATCAGCCTCTCCTTCTGGAGCTCGTGCCAACTTTGGCGAATATTTTCTAAGTGCCAACGGCTCTTGCGCCGTAATGTGTCCGCTTTGCCTGGTTCCCTCGGTCGGCCACAAATAGCGAAAAACCAGCCTCTCCTTCTGGAGCTCGCCTAAGTGCCAACGGCTCTTGCGCCGTAATGTGTCCGCTTTGCCTGGTTCCCTCGGTCGGCCACAAACGGCGAAAAATCAGCCTCTCCTTCTGGAGCTCGCCTAAGTGCCAACGGCTCTTGCGCCGTAATGTGTCCGCTTTGCCTGGTTCCCTCGGTCGGCCACAAATAGCGAAAAACCAGCCTCTCCTTCTGGAGCTCGCCTAAGTGCCAACGGCTCTTGCGCCGTAATGTGTCCGCTTTGCCTGGTTCCCTCGGTCGGCCACAAACGGCGAAAAATCAGCCTCTCCTTCTGGAGCTCGCCTAAGTGCCAACGGCTCTTGCGCCGTAATGTGTCCGCTTTGCCTGGTTCCCTCGGTCGGCCACAAATAGCGAAAAACCAGCCTCTCCTTCTGGAGCTCGCCTAAGTGCCAACGGCTCTTGCGCCGTAATGTGTCCGCTTTGCCTGGTTCCCTCGGTCGGCCACAAACGGCGAAAAATCAGCCTCTCCTTCTGGAGCTCGCCTAAGTGCCAACGGCTCTTGCGCCGTAATGTGTCCGCTTTGCCTGGTTCCCTCGGTCGGCCACAAATAGCGAAAAACCAGCCTCTCCTTCTGGAGCTCGCCTAAGTGCCAACGGCTCTTGCGCCGTAATGTGTCCGCTTTGCCTGGTTCCCTCGGTCGGCCACAAACGGCGAAAAATCAGCCTCTCCTTCTGGAGCTCGCCTAAGTGCCAACGGCTCTTGCGCCGTAATGTGTCCGCTTTGCCTGGTTCCCTCGGTCGGCCACAAATAGCGAAAAACCAGCCTCTCCTTCTGGAGCTCGCCTAAGTGCCAACGGCTCTTGCGCCGTAATGTGTCCGCTTTGCCTGGTTCCCTCGGTCGGCCACAAACGGCGAAAAATCAGCCTCTCCTTCTGGAGCTCGCCTAAGTGCCAACGGCTCTTGCGCCGTAATGTGTCCGCTTTGCCTGGTTCCCTCGGTCGGCCACAAATAGCGAAAAACCAGCCTCTCCTTCTGGAGCTCGCCTAAGTGCCAACGGCTCTTGCGCCGTAATGTGTCCGCTTTGCCTGGTTCCCTCGGTCGGCCACAAACGGCGAAAAATCAGCCTCTCCTTCTGGAGCTCGCCTAAGTGCCAACGGCTCTTGCGCCGTAATGTGTCCGCTTTGCCTGGTTCCCTCGGTCGGCCACAAATAGCGAAAAACCAGCCTCTCCTTCTGGAGCTCGCCTAAGTGCCAACGGCTCTTGCGCCGTAATGTGTCCGCTTTGCCTGGTTCCCTCGGTCGGCCACAAACGGCGAAAAATCAGCCTCTCCTTCTGGAGCTCGCCTAAGTGCCAACGGCTCTTGCGCCGTAATGTGTCCGCTTTGCCTGGTTCCCTCGGTCGGCCACAAATAGCGAAAAATCAGCCTCTCCTTCTGGAGCTCGTGCCAACTTTGGCGAATATTTTCTAAGTGCCAACGGCTCTTGCGCCGTAATGTGTCCGCTTTGCCTGGTTCCCTCGGTCGGCCACAAATAGCGAAAAACCAGCCTCTCCTTCTGGAGCTCGCCTAAGTGCCAACGGCTCTTGCGCCGTAATGTGTCCGCTTTGCCTGGTTCCCTCGGTCGGCCACAAATAGCGAAAAATCAGCCTCTCCTTCTGGAGCTCGCCTAAGTGCCAACGGCTCTTGCGCCGTAATGTGTCCGCTTTGTCTGGTTCCCTCGGTCGGCCACAAACGGCGAAAAATCAGCCTCTCCTTCTGGAGCTCGTGCCAACTTTGGCGAATATTTTCTAAGTGCCAACGGCTCTTGCGCCGTAAAGTGTCCGCTTTGCCTGGTTCCCTCGGTCGGCCACAAATAGCGAAAAATCAGCCTCTCCTTCTGGAGCTCGTGCCAACTTTGGCGAATATTTTCTAAGTGCCAACGGCTCTTGCGCCGTAATGTGTCCGCTTTGCCTGGTTCCCTCGGTCGGCCACAAATAGCGAAAAACCAGCCTCTCCTTCTGGAGCTCGCCTAAGTGCCAACGGCTCTTGCGCCGTAATGTGTCCGCTTTGCCTGGTTCCCTCGGTCGGCCACAAACGGCGAAAAACCAGCCTCTCCTTCTGGAGCTCGCCTAAGTGCCAACGGCTCTTGCGCCGTAATGTGTCCGCTTTGCCTGGTTCCCTCGGTCGGCCACAAATAGCGAAAAATCAGCCTCTCCTTCTGGAGCTCGTGCCAACTTTGGCGAATATTTTCTAAGTGCCAACGGCTCTTGCGCCGTAATGTGTCCGCTTTGCCTGGTTCCCTCGGTCGGCCACAAATAGCGAAAAACCAGCCTCTCCTTCTGGAGCTCGCCTAAGTGCCAACGGCTCTTGCGCCGTAATGTGTCCGCTTTGCCTGGTTCCCTCGGTCGGCCACAAATAGCGAAAAACCAGCCTCTCCTTCTGGAGCTCGCCTAAGTGCCAACGGCTCTTGCGCCGTAATGTGTCCGCTTTGCCTGGTTCCCTCGGTCGGCCACAAACGGCGAAAAATCAGCCTCTCCTTCTGGAGCTCGCCTAAGTGCCAACGGCTCTTGCGCCGTAATGTGTCCGCTTTGCCTGGTTCCCTCGGTCGGCCACAAATAGCGAAAAACCAGCCTCTCCTTCTGGAGCTCGCCTAAGTGCCAACGGCTCTTGCGCCGTAATGTGTCCGCTTTGCCTGGTTCCCTCGGTCGGCCACAAACGGCGAAAAATCAGCCTCTCCTTCTGGAGCTCGCCTAAGTGCCAACGGCTCTTGCGCCGTAATGTGTCCGCTTTGCCTGGTTCCCTCGGTCGGCCACAAATAGCGAAAAACCAGCCTCTCCTTCTGGAGCTCGCCTAAGTGCCAACGGCTCTTGCGCCGTAATGTGTCCGCTTTGCCTGGTTCCCTCGGTCGGCCACAAACGGCGAAAAATCAGCCTCTCCTTCTGGAGCTCGCCTAAGTGCCAACGGCTCTTGCGCCGTAATGTGTCCGCTTTGCCTGGTTCCCTCGGTCGGCCACAAATAGCGAAAAACCAGCCTCTCCTTCTGGAGCTCGCCTAAGTGCCAACGGCTCTTGCGCCGTAATGTGTCCGCTTTGCCTGGTTCCCTCGGTCGGCCACAAACGGCGAAAAATCAGCCTCTCCTTCTGGAGCTCGCCTAAGTGCCAACGGCTCTTGCGCCGTAATGTGTCCGCTTTGCCTGGTTCCCTCGGTCGGCCACAAATAGCGAAAAACCAGCCTCTCCTTCTGGAGCTCGCCTAAGTGCCAACGGCTCTTGCGCCGTAATGTGTCCGCTTTGCCTGGTTCCCTCGGTCGGCCACAAACGGCGAAAAATCAGCCTCTCCTTCTGGAGCTCGCCTAAGTGCCAACGGCTCTTGCGCCGTAATGTGTCCGCTTTGCCTGGTTCCCTCGGTCGGCCACAAATAGCGAAAAACCAGCCTCTCCTTCTGGAGCTCGCCTAAGTGCCAACGGCTCTTGCGCCGTAATGTGTCCGCTTTGCCTGGTTCCCTCGGTCGGCCACAAACGGCGAAAAATCAGCCTCTCCTTCTGGAGCTCGCCTAAGTGCCAACGGCTCTTGCGCCGTAATGTGTCCGCTTTGCCTGGTTCCCTCGGTCGGCCACAAATAGCGAAAAACCAGCCTCTCCTTCTGGAGCTCGCCTAAGTGCCAACGGCTCTTGCGCCGTAAAGTGTCCGCTTTGTCTGGTTCCCTCGGTCGGCCACAAACGGCGAAAAATCAGCCTCTCCTTCTGGAGCTCGTGCCAACTTTGGCGAATATTTTCTAAGTGCCAACGGCTCTTGCGCCGTAAAGTGTCCGCTTTGTCTGGTTCCCTCGGTCGGCCACAAATAGCGAAAAATCAGCCTCTCCTTCTGGAGCTCGCGCAAGTGCCAACGGCTCTTGCGCCGTAAAGTGTCCGCTTTGTCTGGTTCCCTCGGTCGGCCACAAATAGCGAAAAATCAGCCTCTCCTTCTGGAGCTCGTGCCAACTTTGGCGAATATTTTCTAAGTGCCAACGGCTCTTGCGCCGTAATGTGTCCGCTTTGTCTGGTTCCCTCGGTCGGCCACAAATAGCGAAAAATCAGCCTCTCCTTCTGGAGCTCGTGCCAACTTTGGCGAATATTTTCTAAGTGCCAACGGCTCTTGCGCCGTAATGTGTCCGCTTTGTCTGGTTCCCTCGGTCGGCCACAAATAGCGAAAAATCAGCCTCTCCTTCTGGAGCTCGTGCCAACTTTGGCGAATATTTTCTAAGTGCCAACGGCTCTTGCGCCGTAAAGTGTCCGCTTTGCCTGGTTCCCTCGGTCGGCCACAAATAGCGAAAAATCAGCCTCTCCTTCTGGAGCTCGCGCCAACTTTGTCAAAAAATTTCTAAGTGCCAACGGCTCTTGCGCCGTAAAGTGTCCGCTTTGCCTGGTTCCCTCGGTCGGCCACAAATAGCGAAAAATCAGCCTCTCCTTCTGGAGCTCGCGCCAACTTTGTCAAAAAATTTCTAAGTGCCAACGGCTCTTGCGCCGTAAAGTGTCCGCTTTGCCTGGTTCCCTCGGTCGGCCACAAATAGCGAAAAATCAGCCTCTCCTTCTGGAGCTCGCGCCAACTTTGTCGAAAAATTTCTAAGTGCCAACGGCTCTTGCGCCGTAAAGTGTCCGCTTTGTCTGGTTCCCTCGGTCGGCCGCAAATAGCGAAAAATCAGCCTCTCGCCCGTCAGGTACCAGGCGTTGGGGTACCAGGGGTAAGTGCAGTACCAGCTTTGGTCTGTTGGTGCGCCAGAGTACGATGAGTTGGTCCCCCTAGTCACTGTACTCATTACCTTTACCCCCAAATCGCAAAATATAGTCAGAACGAGTGTGGGGAACACAAGTTTTGGCCCCGAGAACCAGGCGGCTGGTGTCTCTAGCGATGTGTTCCCCCCCAAAAAGTGTTCACATGCTCGGACAGCGAACCTAGGAGCTACCGCAAAGCACTCTGGAAGTGCAAGAGCGAAAAATTTTCTAAGTACAAAAACTCTCGAAAATTTTCAAAGTGTCACAGTGCTCGAAAATTTTCAAAGTGCTACATGCTTTCCATCCAAGGAAGGAATAGTGGAGGACCGGCCGCCTCCTTAAACACAAGCCGGCGGAACGACGGGGAGGACCGGCCGCCTCCTTAAACACAGGCCGGTGGAACGTTTGGCAGAATTCTTCTCGTGGAGGACCGGCCGCCTCCTTAAACACAAGCCGGCGGAACGACGGGGAGGACCGGCCGCCTCCTTAAACACAGGCCGGTGGAACGTTTGGCAGAATTCTTCTCGTGGAGGACCGGCCGCCTCCTTAAACACAGG
>NW_026872178.1:42500-57286 GCF_033458585.1 Syngnathus typhle
GGACCGGCCGGCGTCGCTTCCTTGAATGCTTAGCCGCCTTTCGAGCTGCCATGCCGGGCTTGAGTTAGTGGTTTGCGCCCGGTACTCTACGTTAAAAGTCAGGCGGAACGGCTCTGAAGCTCCAGACGGTGCTTCCTTGAATGCTTAGCCGCCTTTCGAGCTGCCATGCCGGGCTTGAGTTAGTTGTTTGCGCCCGGTACTCTACGTTAAAAGTCAGGCGGAACGGCTCTGAAGCTCCAGACGGTGCTTCCTTGAATGCTTAGCCGCCTTTCGAGCTGCCATGCCGGGCTTGAGTTAGTGGTTTGCGCCCGGTACTCTACGTTAAAAGTCAGGCGGAACGGCTCTGAAGCTCCAGACGGTGCTTCCTTGAATGCTTAGCCGCCTTTCGAGCTGCCATGCCGGGCTTGAGTTAGTGGTTTGCGCCCGGTACTCTACGTTAAAAGTCAGGCGGAACGGCTCTGAAGCTCCAGACGGTGCTTCCTTGAATGCTTAGCCGCCTTTCGAGCTGCCATGCCGGGCTTGAGTTAGTGGTTTGCGCCCGGTACTCTACGTTAAAAGTCAGGCGGAACGGCTCTGAAGCTCCAGACGGTGCTTCCTTGAATGCTTAGCCGCCTTTCGAGCTGCCATGCCGGGCTTGAGTTAGTGGTTTGCGCCCGGTACTCTACGTTAAAAGTCAGGCGGAACGGCTCTGAAGCTCCAGACGGTGCTTCCTTGAATGCTTAGCCGCCTTTCGAGCTGCCATGCCCGGCGTGGGTTTCGCGTCCGCGCCCGGTACATTATGGAAGCCAAAAAAAAAAAAAAATTCTAAGTGCGAGTGGGACCGGCCTGGGGGGCTTCCTTGAAAGCCCATCCGCCCTCCGAGCTCTCCCACCGGTCGTGGGTTGGCGTCCGCCACTGCTCAAAGCGAACTTCAAATTATCTGCTTAATAATGTGGAACACCATTCTTAAGTAGTTTTTCCTTAATTTGGGCTCAACTGGCCGGTAATGATCCCCGGTGTCTGAGATTGATCTCAGTGATCCAAAGAGCCCTGACACGTAATACCATCCATGAGTTTAATTGAAAAACAAAAAATGTAATCTTTATGACACATAAATACAATTTGCATAATAATTTGGAACACAGTGTAGACTTCCAGCGGACCGCGCGCGGCTCGGCTGACGGCGCAGCGCGATCTGGTACCGCTGCGCGGGACGAAACACGCCCCGTGCAGAGTTCCAGGCGGCCGGGAAGACATTTAAGCGCTGCCGCTGCAGCTGCGGCGGGGATTTGCCGTCCTCCGGTGGACACGACGAGTAAATACACCAGCAATCGCACTTACACCGTGTTCCAAATTATTATGCAAGTGACATTTATCTCAGATTTTCCTAAATAGTCGATGCAAAATGAGTCAGCATAATTTTCAAGTCATCAACCATTATTTTGATGAATTCTAATTTTATTGAACAAACCTCCGAATGATCACAGAATTTTTAAAAAATAAAAAACTTAAAATGCACTGTTCCACATTATTACGCACAACAGAGTTTTATAACATTTTATAGGTTTTTATGAACTGAAATGCCCATCTTAAGAATTTACAGCATTAGGAGGTCATATTTACTGAAATCAAAAGCTATTTCAAAGAAAAGACAAACAAGTTACATTTTAACATAGGACCCTTTATTTCAATAAAAAACAAAGTTACATTTTAACATAGGACCCTTTGTTCAACAGCAGCTTCACGATTCTTCCATCCACTGAACTTGTGAGTTTTTGTACAGTTTCTGGTTGAATTTCTTGGCAGGATCTAAGAATAGCCTGCCAGAGCTGCTCTTTGGAATTGAACTGCCTCCCACCTTCGTAGATTTTCTGCTTGACGATGCTCCACAAGTTTTCAATAGGATTGAGGTCAGGGGAGCATGGGGGCCACACCATCAGTTTCTCTCCCTTTATTCCCATAGATGCCAAAGACGTTGACGTATTTCTTGCAGCATGAGACGGTGCATTGTCATGCATGAAGATGATCTTTTGACGGAAAGCACGGTTCTTCCTGTTGTACCATGGACAGAAGTGTTGAGTCAGAAATTCCACGTAGTTAACAGACGTAATTTTGACGCCTTCAGGGACCCTAAAGGGGCCAAGCAGCTCTCTCCCCATGATTCCGGCCCAAAACATCACTCCGCCACCTCCCTGCTGACGCCGCAGCCTTGTTGGGCTATCGTGGCCGTCCACCAACCATCCACGACTCCATCCATCTGTAAAGTCAAGTCAAATCAAGTTTATTTGTATAGCCCTAAATCACAAGCAGTCTCAAAGGGCTTCACATAGACAGAAATTGACAATTATTCTCAAAGCATCCCCTGAGCTCTCAAAAGTGCAAGGAAAAACTTAAAAAACCCTACCTGGCCCATCCAAGGTGGCACGGCACTCGTCGGTGAACAGGACTGTCTGAAAATTTGTCTTCATGTAAGTCTGGGCCCACTGCAGCCGTTTCTGCTTGTTCGCGTTGTTCAGGGGTGGCCGAATGGAGGGTTTCCGCACAACTGCAAGCCTCTGGAGGATCCTGCACCTCGTCGTTCGTGGGACTTCACTGGCACCAGCAGCGTCGAATATTTGTTTGCTCGTCTTTAGTGGCATGCTTGCAGCCGCCCTCTTGATTCGATTTGTTTGTCTTGCAGAAACCTTCCTTGTCGTGCCTTTGTCTGCACGAACGCAGCGTTTGCTCCGAATCAGCGACGAATTTCTTCAAAGTTCGATGGTCGCGCTTAAGCTTTCGTGCAATATCGAATGTCTGCATACCTTGTCCAAGGCATCGAACGATTTCACGCTTCTCGACAGCAGAGAGATCCTTTTTCCTCCCCATGGTTGAACGAAATGGCCGAACGCTTAAAAACGCGGAACTTAAATAGACTTGTTAATTACTACAATTGCGCTCACCTGGCAGACTACCATGGACTGTACCATGACTGAGGGTGATTTCAGTACTTGAAAAACAAAAAATGTAATCTTTATGACACTTAAATACATTTTGCATAATAATTTGGAACACGGGACCGTGTTCCAAATTATTATGCAAAGGATATTTATCTCAGATTTTCCTAAATAGCTTCCTTGAAATGTTACCCGGCTTTTGAGCTCTCCTGCCGGGCGTGGGTTTGCGTCAGCGCCCGGTAACATTATGGAAGCTAAAAGAAAGAAAAAAGAAACAAATCTAAGTGCGATTGCTGGTGTCTAAATACATTTTGCATAATAATTTGGAACACGGGACCGTGTTCCAAATTATTATGCAAGTGATATTTATCTCAGATTTTCCTAAATAGCTTTACTCGTCGTGCCGACCGGAGGGAGGCCACTCCCCGCCGCAGCTGAACAGTCATCCCGGCCTAGTGGAGGTCTGCGCAGGGGGGGTCTTCCTTGAAATGTTACCCGGCTTTTGAGCTCTCCTGCCGGGCGTGGGTTTGCGTCAGCGCCCGGTAACATTATGGAAGCTAAAAGAAAGAAAAAAGAAACAAATCTAAGAGCAAGTGCTGGTGTATTTACTCGTCGTGTCCACCGGAGGGAGGCAACTCCCCGCCGCAGCTGCAGAGGCAGCTTTGAAAAGTCATCCCGGCCTAGTGGAGGTCTGCGCAGGGGGGGTCTTCCTTGAAATGTTACCCGGCTTTTGAGCTCTCCTGTCCGGCGTGGGTTTGCGTCAGCGGCCGGTGTCATTTACTCGTCGTGCCGACCGGAGGGAGGCCACTCCCCGCCGCAGCTGAACAGTCATCCCGGCCTAGTGGAGGTCTGCGCAGGGGGGGTCTTCCTTGAAATGTTACCCGGCTTTTGAGCTCTCCTGCCGGGCGTGGGTTTGCGTCAGCGCCCGGTAACATTATGGAAGCTAAAAGAAAGAAAAAAGAAACAAATCTAAGTGCGATTGCTGGTGTCTAAATACATTTTGCATAATAATTTGGAACACGGGACCGTGTTCCAAATTATTATGCAAGTGATATTTATCTCAGATTTTCCTAAATAGCTTTACTCGTCGTGCCGACCGGAGGGAGGCCACTCCCCGCCGCAGCTGAACAGTCATCCCGGCCTAGTGGAGGTCTGCGCAGGGGGGGTCTTCCTTGAAATGTTACCCGGCTTTTGAGCTCTCCTGCCGGGCGTGGGTTTGCGTCAGCGCCCGGTAACATTATGGAAGCTAAAAGAAAGAAAAAAGAAACAAATCTAAGAGCAAGTGCTGGTGTATTTACTCGTCGTGTCCACCGGAGGGAGGCAACTCCCCGCCGCAGCTGCAGAGGCAGCTTTGAAAAGTCATCCCGGCCTAGTGGAGGTCTGCGCAGGGGGGGTCTTCCTTGAAATGTTACCCGGCTTTTGAGCTCTCCTGTCCGGCGTGGGTTTGCGTCAGCGGCCGGTGTCATTTACTCGTCGTGCCGACCGGAGGGAGGCCACTCCCCGCCGCAGCTGAACAGTCATCCCGGCCTAGTGGAGGTCTGCGCAGGGGGGGTCTTCCTTGAAATGTTACCCGGCTTTTGAGCTCTCCTGCCGGGCGTGGGTTTGCGTCAGCGCCCGGTAACATTATGGAAGCTAAAAGAAAGAAAAAAGAAACAAATCTAAGTGCGATTGCTGGTGTCTAAATACATTTTGCATAATAATTTGGAACACGGGACCGTGTTCCAAATTATTATGCAAGTGATATTTATCTCAGATTTTCCTAAATAGCTTTACTCGTCGTGCCGACCGGAGGGAGGCCACTCCCCGCCGCAGCTGAACAGTCATCCCGGCCTAGTGGAGGTCTGCGCAGGGGGGGTCTTCCTTGAAATGTTACCCGGCTTTTGAGCTCTCCTGCCGGGCGTGGGTTTGCGTCAGCGCCCGGTAACATTATGGAAGCTAAAAGAAAGAAAAAAGAAACAAATCTAAGTGCGATTGCTGGTGTCTAAATACATTTTGCATAATAATTTGGAACACGGGACCGTGTTCCAAATTATTATGCAAGTGATATTTATCTCAGATTTTCCTAAATAGCTTTACTCGTCGTGCCGACCGGAGGGAGGCCACTCCCCGCCGCAGCTGAACAGTCATCCCGGCCTAGTGGAGGTCTGCGCAGGGGGGGTCTTCCTTGAAATGTTACCCGGCTTTTGAGCTCTCCTGTCCGGCGTGGGTTTGCGTCAGCGGCCGGTGTCATTTACTCGTCGTGCCGACCGGAGGGAGGCCACTCCCCGCCACAGCTGAACAGTCATCCCGGCCTAGTGGAGGTCTGCGCAGGGGGGGTCTTCCTTGAAATGTTACCCGGCTTTTGAGCTCTCCTGTCCGGCGTGGGTTTGCGTCAGCGGCCGGTGTCATTTACTCGTCGTGCCGACCGGAGGGAGGCCACTCCCCGCCACAGCTGAACAGTCATCCCGGCCTAGTGGAGGTCTGCGCAGGGGGGGTCTTCCTTGAAATGTTACCCGGCTTTTGAGCTCTCCTGTCCGGCGTGGGTTTGCGTCAGCGGCCGGTGTCATTTACTCGTCGTGCCGACCGGAGGGAGGCCACTCCCCGCCGCAGCTGAACAGTCATCCCGGCCTAGTGGAGGTCTGCGCAGGGGGGGTCTTCCTTGAAATGTTACCCGGCTTTTGAGCTCTCCTGTCCGGCGTGGGTTTGCGTCAGCGGCCGGTGTCATTTACTCGTCGTGCCGACCGGAGGGAGGCCACTCCCCGCCACAGCTGAACAGTCATCCCGGCCTAGTGGAGGTCTGCGCAGGGGGGGTCTTCCTTGAAATGTTACCCGGCTTTTGAGCTCTCCTGTCCGGCGTGGGTTTGCGTCAGCGGCCGGTGTCATTTACTCGTCGTGCCGACCGGAGGGAGGCCACTCCCCGCCACAGCTGAACAGTCATCCCGGCCTAGTGGAGGTCTGCGCAGGGGGGGTCTTCCTTGAAATGTTACCCGGCTTTTGAGCTCTCCTGTCCGGCGTGGGTTTGCGTCAGCGGCCGGTGTCATTTACTCGTCGTGCCGACCGGAGGGAGGCCACTCCCCGCCACAGCTGAACAGTCATCCCGGCCTAGTGGAGGTCTGCGCAGGGGGGGTCTTCCTTGAAATGTTACCCGGCTTTTGAGCTCTCCTGTCCGGCGTGGGTTTGCGTCAGCGGCCGGTGTCATTTACTCGTCGTGCCGACCGGAGGGAGGCCACTCCCCGCCACAGCTGAACAGTCATCCCGGCCTAGTGGAGGTCTGCGCAGGGGGGGTCTTCCTTGAAATGTTACCCGGCTTTTGAGCTCTCCTGTCCGGCGTGGGTTTGCGTCAGCGGCCGGTGTCATTTACTCGTCGTGCCGACCGGAGGGAGGCCACTCCCCGCCGCAGCTGAACAGTCATCCCGGCCTAGTGGAGGTCTGCGCAGGGGGGGTCTTCCTTGAAATGTTACCCGGCTTTTGAGCTCTCCTGTCCGGCGTGGGTTTGCGTCAGCGGCCGGTGTCATTTACTCGTCGTGCCGACCGGAGGGAGGCCACTCCCCGCCACAGCTGAACAGTCATCCCGGCCTAGTGGAGGTCTGCGCAGGGGGGGTCTTCCTTGAAATGTTACCCGGCTTTTGAGCTCTCCTGTCCGGCGTGGGTTTGCGTCAGCGGCCGGTGTCATTTACTCGTCGTGCCGACCGGAGGGAGGCCACTCCCCGCCACAGCTGAACAGTCATCCCGGCCTAGTGGAGGTCTGCGCAGGGGGGGTCTTCCTTGAAATGTTACCCGGCTTTTGAGCTCTCCTGTCCGGCGTGGGTTTGCGTCAGCGGCCGGTGTCATTTACTCGTCGTGCCGACCGGAGGGAGGCCACTCCCCGCCGCAGCTGAACAGTCATCCCGGCCTAGTGGAGGTCTGCGCAGGGGGGGTCTTCCTTGAAATGTTACCCGGCTTTTGAGCTCTCCTGTCCGGCGTGGGTTTGCGTCAGCGGCCGGTGTCATTTACTCGTCGTGCCGACCGGAGGGAGGCCACTCCCCGCCACAGCTGAACAGTCATCCCGGCCTAGTGGAGGTCTGCGCAGGGGGGGTCTTCCTTGAAATGTTACCCGGCTTTTGAGCTCTCCTGTCCGGCGTGGGTTTGCGTCAGCGGCCGGTGTCATTTACTCGTCGTGCCGACCGGAGGGAGGCCACTCCCCGCCACAGCTGAACAGTCATCCCGGCCTAGTGGAGGTCTGCGCAGGGGGGGTCTTCCTTGAAATGTTACCCGGCTTTTGAGCTCTCCTGTCCGGCGTGGGTTTGCGTCAGCGGCCGGTGTCATTTACTCGTCGTGCCGACCGGAGGGAGGCCACTCCCCGCCACAGCTGAACAGTCATCCCGGCCTAGTGGAGGTCTGCGCAGGGGGGGTCTTCCTTGAAATGTTACCCGGCTTTTGAGCTCTCCTGTCCGGCGTGGGTTTGCGTCAGCGGCCGGTGTCATTTACTCGTCGTGCCGACCGGAGGGAGGCCACTCCCCGCCACAGCTGAACAGTCATCCCGGCCTAGTGGAGGTCTGCGCAGGGGGGGTCTTCCTTGAAATGTTACCCGGCTTTTGAGCTCTCCTGTCCGGCGTGGGTTTGCGTCAGCGGCCGGTGTCATTTACTCGTCGTGCCGACCGGAGGGAGGCCACTCCCCGCCACAGCTGAACAGTCATCCCGGCCTAGTGGAGGTCTGCGCAGGGGGGGTCTTCCTTGAAATGTTACCCGGCTTTTGAGCTCTCCTGTCCGGCGTGGGTTTGCGTCAGCGGCCGGTGTCATTTACTCGTCGTGCCGACCGGAGGGAGGCCACTCCCCGCCACAGCTGAACAGTCATCCCGGCCTAGTGGAGGTCTGCGCAGGGGGGGTCTTCCTTGAAATGTTACCCGGCTTTTGAGCTCTCCTGTCCGGCGTGGGTTTGCGTCAGCGGCCGGTGTCATTTACTCGTCGTGCCGACCGGAGGGAGGCCACTCCCCGCCACAGCTGAACAGTCATCCCGGCCTAGTGGAGGTCTGCGCAGGGGGGGTCTTCCTTGAAATGTTACCCGGCTTTTGAGCTCTCCTGTCCGGCGTGGGTTTGCGTCAGCGGCCGGTGTCATTTACTCGTCGTGCCGACCGGAGGGAGGCCACTCCCCGCCACAGCTGAACAGTCATCCCGGCCTAGTGGAGGTCTGCGCAGGGGGGGTCTTCCTTGAAATGTTACCCGGCTTTTGAGCTCTCCTGTCCGGCGTGGGTTTGCGTCAGCGGCCGGTGTCATTTACTCGTCGTGCCGACCGGAGGGAGGCCACTCCCCGCCACAGCTGAACAGTCATCCCGGCCTAGTGGAGGTCTGCGCAGGGGGGGTCTTCCTTGAAATGTTACCCGGCTTTTGAGCTCTCCTGTCCGGCGTGGGTTTGCGTCAGCGGCCGGTGTCATTTACTCGTCGTGTCCACCGGAGGGAGGCCACTCCCCGCCGCAGCTGCAGCGGCAGCTTTGAAACGTCATCCCGGCCCCCTGGAACTGTGCGCGGGGGGGGCGATGCGTCCCGTGCGAGGTACCAGGTCGCGCTGCGCCGTCTGCCTGGCCGCTTTGGGCCCGCTGGAAGTCTATTAAAGCTCCGCGATCTCCGCCTCGGTGCTTAAAAAGCGTCCATCCGCTCTCCTGGAGCTTCTTTCGGTCATCTCGTCCGCGTGCACGGCCTGCCGGTGGCACCGGCTGGAGCTCCGCAAAAAGCTCCATTTCTGTTAAAAATGCTTAGCCGCGTCCCTGGAAGCCCAATCGGGCGTAGAAAGTGAGGGGGAAGGCCCCCAAAGCACCGGCTGGAAGTCCCAAAAAAGCTCCATGATTGGTCAATAATGCTTAGCCGCCTCCCTGGAAGCCTAATCGGGCATAAAAAGCTAGGCGGAACGGCCCCAAAGCTCCACACGGAAGTCCCAAAAAAGCTCCATGATTGGTCAATAATGCTTAGCCGCCTCCCTGGAAGCCTAATCGGGCATAAAAAGCTAGGCGGAACGGCCCCAAAGCTCCACACGGAAGTCCCAAAAAAGCTCCATGATTGGTCAATAATGCTTAGCCGCCTCCCTGGAAGCCTAATCGGGCATAAAAAGCTAGGCGGAACGGCCCCAAAGCTCCACACGGAAGTCCCAAAAAAGCTCCATGATTGGTCAATAATGCTTAGCCGCCTCCCTGGAAGCCTAATCGGGCATAAAAAGCTAGGCGGAACGGCCCCAAAGCTCCACACGGAAGTCCCAAAAAAGCTCCATGATTGGTCAATAATGCTTAGCCGCCTCCCTGGAAGCCTAATCGGGCATAAAAAGCTAGGCGGAACGGCCCCAAAGCTCCACACGGAAGTCCCAAAAAAGCTCCATGATTGGTCAATAATGCTTAGCCGCCTCCCTGGAAGCCTAATCGGGCATAAAAAGCTAGGCGGAACGGCCCCAAAGCTCCACACGGAAGTCCCAAAAAAGCTCCATGATTGGTCAATAATGCTTAGCCGCCTCCCTGGAAGCCTAATCGGGCATAAAAAGTTAGGCGGAACGGCCCCAAAGCTCCACACGGAAGTCCCAAAAAAGCTCCATGATTGGTCAATAATGCTTAGCCGCCTCCCTGGAAGCCTAATCGGGCATAAAAAGCTAGGCGGAACGGCCCCAAAGCTCCACACGGAAGTCCCAAAAAAGCTCCATGATTGGTCAATAATGCTTAGCCGCCTCCCTGGAAGCCTAATCGGGCATAAAAAGTTAGGCGGAACGGCTCCAAAGCTCCACACGGAAGTCCCAAAAAAGCTCCATGATTGGTCAATAATGCTTAGCCGCCTCCCTGGAAGCCTAATCGGGCATAAAAAGTTAGGCGGAACGGCCCCAAAGCTCCACACGGAAGTCCCAAAAAAGCTCCATGATTGGTCAATAATGCTTAGCCGCCTCCCTGGAAGCCTAATCGGGCATAAAAAGTTAGGCGGAACGGCCCCAAAGCTCCACACGGAAGTCCGAAAAAAGCTCAAAAATTTTCTAAGTGCCAACGGCTCATTCGCCGTAATGTGTCCGCTCCGCGCTGGTTCCCCGGTCGGCCGCGAATAGCGCAAAATCAGCCTCACGGAAGTTCGAAAAAAGCTCAAAAATTTTCTAAGTGCCAACGGCTCATTCGCCGTAATGTGTCCGCTCCGCGCTGGTTCCCCGGTCGGCCGCGAATAGCGCAAAATCAGCCTCACGGAAGTTCGAAAAAAGCTCAAAAATTTTCTAAGTGCCAACGGCTCATTCGCCGTAATGTGTCCGCTCCGCGCTGGTTCCCCGGTCGGCCGCGAATAGCGCAAAATCAGCCTCACGGAAGTTCGAAAAAAGCTCAAAAATTTTCTAAGTGCCAACGGCTCATTCGCCGTAATGTGTCCGCTCCGCGCTGGTTCCCCGGTCGGCCGCGAATAGCGCAAAAATCAGCCTAAGTGCAGTACCAACCTTGGCGTGTTGGTGCGCCAGAGTACGATGAGTTGGTCCCCCTAGTCACTGTACTCATTACCTTTACCCCCTAATCGCAAAATATAGTCAGAACGTATATGCAGAAGACTATTTTTTTCTTTTTTAAAATTTTCTAAGTGCCAGCGGATGCTGGCACACGAACTGTCCGAGCTACGACGGTTCTCCGGTCGGACAGCGAGGGTGAAAAAGCGGTCCTAAAATCACCGAGGGCTGCCGCACAAGTTGTCCGAGTGGCGACGGTTCCCCGGTCGGCCACGAATGTCGAAAATTCGGCCTCTCCACCACGGAGGTCGGTGAGAATTTCAGAATATTTTCTAAGTGCCAACGGCTCTTGCGCCGTAAAGTGTCCGCTTTGCCTGGTTCCCTCGGTCGGCCACAAATAGCGAAAAATCAGCCTCTCCTTCTGGAGCTCGCCTAAGTGCCAACGGCTCTTGCGCCGTAATGTGTCCGCTTTGTCTGGTTCCCTCGGTCGGCCACAAACGGCGAAAAATCAGCCTCTCCTTCTGGAGCTCGTGCCAACTTTGGCGAATATTTTCTAAGTGCCAACGGCTCTTGCGCCGTAAAGTGTCCGCTTTGCCTGGTTCCCTCGGTCGGCCACAAATAGCGAAAAATCAGCCTCTCCTTCTGGAGCTCGTGCCAACTTTGGCGAATATTTTCTAAGTGCCAACGGCTCTTGCGCCGTAATGTGTCCGCTTTGCCTGGTTCCCTCGGTCGGCCACAAATAGCGAAAAACCAGCCTCTCCTTCTGGAGCTCGCCTAAGTGCCAACGGCTCTTGCGCCGTAATGTGTCCGCTTTGCCTGGTTCCCTCGGTCGGCCACAAACGGCGAAAAATCAGCCTCTCCTTCTGGAGCTCGCCTAAGTGCCAACGGCTCTTGCGCCGTAATGTGTCCGCTTTGCCTGGTTCCCTCGGTCGGCCACAAATAGCGAAAAACCAGCCTCTCCTTCTGGAGCTCGCCTAAGTGCCAACGGCTCTTGCGCCGTAATGTGTCCGCTTTGCCTGGTTCCCTCGGTCGGCCACAAACGGCGAAAAATCAGCCTCTCCTTCTGGAGCTCGCCTAAGTGCCAACGGCTCTTGCGCCGTAATGTGTCCGCTTTGCCTGGTTCCCTCGGTCGGCCACAAATAGCGAAAAACCAGCCTCTCCTTCTGGAGCTCGCCTAAGTGCCAACGGCTCTTGCGCCGTAATGTGTCCGCTTTGCCTGGTTCCCTCGGTCGGCCACAAACGGCGAAAAATCAGCCTCTCCTTCTGGAGCTCGCCTAAGTGCCAACGGCTCTTGCGCCGTAATGTGTCCGCTTTGCCTGGTTCCCTCGGTCGGCCACAAATAGCGAAAAACCAGCCTCTCCTTCTGGAGCTCGCCTAAGTGCCAACGGCTCTTGCGCCGTAATGTGTCCGCTTTGCCTGGTTCCCTCGGTCGGCCACAAACGGCGAAAAATCAGCCTCTCCTTCTGGAGCTCGCCTAAGTGCCAACGGCTCTTGCGCCGTAATGTGTCCGCTTTGCCTGGTTCCCTCGGTCGGCCACAAATAGCGAAAAACCAGCCTCTCCTTCTGGAGCTCGCCTAAGTGCCAACGGCTCTTGCGCCGTAATGTGTCCGCTTTGCCTGGTTCCCTCGGTCGGCCACAAACGGCGAAAAATCAGCCTCTCCTTCTGGAGCTCGCCTAAGTGCCAACGGCTCTTGCGCCGTAATGTGTCCGCTTTGCCTGGTTCCCTCGGTCGGCCACAAATAGCGAAAAACCAGCCTCTCCTTCTGGAGCTCGCCTAAGTGCCAACGGCTCTTGCGCCGTAATGTGTCCGCTTTGCCTGGTTCCCTCGGTCGGCCACAAACGGCGAAAAATCAGCCTCTCCTTCTGGAGCTCGCCTAAGTGCCAACGGCTCTTGCGCCGTAATGTGTCCGCTTTGCCTGGTTCCCTCGGTCGGCCACAAATAGCGAAAAACCAGCCTCTCCTTCTGGAGCTCGCCTAAGTGCCAACGGCTCTTGCGCCGTAATGTGTCCGCTTTGCCTGGTTCCCTCGGTCGGCCACAAACGGCGAAAAATCAGCCTCTCCTTCTGGAGCTCGCCTAAGTGCCAACGGCTCTTGCGCCGTAATGTGTCCGCTTTGCCTGGTTCCCTCGGTCGGCCACAAATAGCGAAAAATCAGCCTCTCCTTCTGGAGCTCGTGCCAACTTTGGCGAATATTTTCTAAGTGCCAACGGCTCTTGCGCCGTAATGTGTCCGCTTTGCCTGGTTCCCTCGGTCGGCCACAAATAGCGAAAAACCAGCCTCTCCTTCTGGAGCTCGCCTAAGTGCCAACGGCTCTTGCGCCGTAATGTGTCCGCTTTGCCTGGTTCCCTCGGTCGGCCACAAATAGCGAAAAATCAGCCTCTCCTTCTGGAGCTCGCCTAAGTGCCAACGGCTCTTGCGCCGTAATGTGTCCGCTTTGTCTGGTTCCCTCGGTCGGCCACAAACGGCGAAAAATCAGCCTCTCCTTCTGGAGCTCGTGCCAACTTTGGCGAATATTTTCTAAGTGCCAACGGCTCTTGCGCCGTAAAGTGTCCGCTTTGCCTGGTTCCCTCGGTCGGCCACAAATAGCGAAAAATCAGCCTCTCCTTCTGGAGCTCGTGCCAACTTTGGCGAATATTTTCTAAGTGCCAACGGCTCTTGCGCCGTAATGTGTCCGCTTTGCCTGGTTCCCTCGGTCGGCCACAAATAGCGAAAAACCAGCCTCTCCTTCTGGAGCTCGCCTAAGTGCCAACGGCTCTTGCGCCGTAATGTGTCCGCTTTGCCTGGTTCCCTCGGTCGGCCACAAACGGCGAAAAACCAGCCTCTCCTTCTGGAGCTCGCCTAAGTGCCAACGGCTCTTGCGCCGTAATGTGTCCGCTTTGCCTGGTTCCCTCGGTCGGCCACAAATAGCGAAAAATCAGCCTCTCCTTCTGGAGCTCGTGCCAACTTTGGCGAATATTTTCTAAGTGCCAACGGCTCTTGCGCCGTAATGTGTCCGCTTTGCCTGGTTCCCTCGGTCGGCCACAAATAGCGAAAAACCAGCCTCTCCTTCTGGAGCTCGCCTAAGTGCCAACGGCTCTTGCGCCGTAATGTGTCCGCTTTGCCTGGTTCCCTCGGTCGGCCACAAATAGCGAAAAACCAGCCTCTCCTTCTGGAGCTCGCCTAAGTGCCAACGGCTCTTGCGCCGTAATGTGTCCGCTTTGCCTGGTTCCCTCGGTCGGCCACAAACGGCGAAAAATCAGCCTCTCCTTCTGGAGCTCGCCTAAGTGCCAACGGCTCTTGCGCCGTAATGTGTCCGCTTTGCCTGGTTCCCTCGGTCGGCCACAAATAGCGAAAAACCAGCCTCTCCTTCTGGAGCTCGCCTAAGTGCCAACGGCTCTTGCGCCGTAATGTGTCCGCTTTGCCTGGTTCCCTCGGTCGGCCACAAACGGCGAAAAATCAGCCTCTCCTTCTGGAGCTCGCCTAAGTGCCAACGGCTCTTGCGCCGTAATGTGTCCGCTTTGCCTGGTTCCCTCGGTCGGCCACAAATAGCGAAAAACCAGCCTCTCCTTCTGGAGCTCGCCTAAGTGCCAACGGCTCTTGCGCCGTAATGTGTCCGCTTTGCCTGGTTCCCTCGGTCGGCCACAAACGGCGAAAAATCAGCCTCTCCTTCTGGAGCTCGCCTAAGTGCCAACGGCTCTTGCGCCGTAATGTGTCCGCTTTGCCTGGTTCCCTCGGTCGGCCACAAATAGCGAAAAACCAGCCTCTCCTTCTGGAGCTCGCCTAAGTGCCAACGGCTCTTGCGCCGTAATGTGTCCGCTTTGCCTGGTTCCCTCGGTCGGCCACAAACGGCGAAAAATCAGCCTCTCCTTCTGGAGCTCGCCTAAGTGCCAACGGCTCTTGCGCCGTAATGTGTCCGCTTTGCCTGGTTCCCTCGGTCGGCCACAAATAGCGAAAAACCAGCCTCTCCTTCTGGAGCTCGCCTAAGTGCCAACGGCTCTTGCGCCGTAATGTGTCCGCTTTGCCTGGTTCCCTCGGTCGGCCACAAACGGCGAAAAATCAGCCTCTCCTTCTGGAGCTCGCCTAAGTGCCAACGGCTCTTGCGCCGTAATGTGTCCGCTTTGCCTGGTTCCCTCGGTCGGCCACAAATAGCGAAAAACCAGCCTCTCCTTCTGGAGCTCGCCTAAGTGCCAACGGCTCTTGCGCCGTAATGTGTCCGCTTTGCCTGGTTCCCTCGGTCGGCCACAAACGGCGAAAAATCAGCCTCTCCTTCTGGAGCTCGCCTAAGTGCCAACGGCTCTTGCGCCGTAATGTGTCCGCTTTGCCTGGTTCCCTCGGTCGGCCACAAATAGCGAAAAACCAGCCTCTCCTTCTGGAGCTCGCCTAAGTGCCAACGGCTCTTGCGCCGTAAAGTGTCCGCTTTGTCTGGTTCCCTCGGTCGGCCACAAACGGCGAAAAATCAGCCTCTCCTTCTGGAGCTCGTGCCAACTTTGGCGA
>NW_026872179.1:0-57056 GCF_033458585.1 Syngnathus typhle
GAAATGACCACCTCCAACGTTTGGTTTATGTTTTATAAGCATTTTTAATTTTATTGCTTAAATCGCATTTTCTCGGCGAGCTGAGCACTTTTTCTGAATTGTGCCGCTCCCGTCACTCTGGTTAGGTTGGCATGGAAAAAAACGCTCTCGGGTGCTTCAGAGTGCCGAGTTTATCACTGCGCATGAAGAAATGACCACCTCCAACGTTTGGATTGTGCGTTTATAAGCATTTTTAATTTTATTGCTTAAATCGCATTTTCTCGGCGAGCTGAGCACTTTTTCTGAATTGTGCCGCTCCCGTCACTCTGGTTAGGTTGGCATGGAAAAAAACGTCTCGGGTGCTTCAGAGTGCCGAGTTTATCACTGCGCATGAAGAAATGACCACCTCCAACGTTTGGTTTGTGCTTTTATAACATTTTTAATTTTATTGCTTAAATCGCATTTTCTCGGCGAGCTGAGCACTTTTTCTGAATTGTGCCGCTCCCGTCACTCTGGTTAGGTTGGCATGGAAAAAAACGCTCTCGGGTGCTTTAGAGTGCCGAGTTTATCACTGCGCATGAAGAAATGACCACCTCCAACGTTTGGTTTATGTTTTATAAGCATTTTTAATTTTATTGCTTAAATCGCAATTTCTCGGCGAGCTGAGCACTTTTTCTGAATTGTGCCGCTCCCGTCACTCTGGTTAGGTTGGCATGGAAAAAAACGCTCTCGGGTGCTTCAGAGTGCCGAGTTTATCACTGCGCATGAAGAAATGACCACCTCCAACGTTTGGTTTGTGTTTTATAAGCATTTTTAATTTTATTGCTTAAATCGCATTTTCTCGGCGAGCTGAGCACTTTTTCTGAATTGTGCCGCTACCGTCACTCTGGTTAGGTTGGCATGGAAAAAAACGCTCTCGGGTGCTGTAGAGTGCCGAGTTTATAACTGCGCATGAAGAAATGACCACCTCCAACGTTTGGTTTATGTTTTATAAGCATTTTTAATTTTATTGCTTAAATCGCATTTTCTCGGCGAGCTGAGCACTTTTTCTGAATTGTGCCGCTCCCGTCACTCTGGTTAGGTTGGCATGGAAAAAAACGCTCTCGGGTGCTTTAGAGTGCCGAGTTTATCACTGCGCATGAAGAAATGACCACCTCCAACGTTTGGTTTATGTTTTATAAGCATTTTTAATTTTATTGCTTAAATCGCATTTTCTCGGCGAGCTGAGCACTTTTTCTGAATTGTGCCGCTCCCGTCACTCTGGTTAGGTTGGCATGGAAAAAAACGCTCTCGGGTGCTTTAGAGTGCCGAGTTTATCACTGCGCATGAAGAAATGACCACCTCCAACCTTTGGTTTATGTTTTATAAGCATTTTTAATTTTATTGCTTAAATCGCATTTTCTCGGCGAGCTGAGCACTTTTTCTGAATTGTGCCGCTCCCGTCACTCTGGTTAGGTTGGCATGGAAAAAAACGCTCTCGGGTGCTTTAGAGTGCCGAGTTTATCACTGCGCATGAAGAAATGACCACCTCCAACGTTTGGTTTATGTTTTATAAGCATTTTTAATTTTATTGCTTAAATCGCATTTTCTCGGCGAGCTGAGCACTTTTTCTGAATTGTGCCGCTCCCGTCACTCTGGTTAGATTGGCATGGAAAAAAACGGTCTCCGGTGCTTTAGAGTTCCGAGTTTATCACTGCGCATGAAGAAATGACCACCTCCAACGTTTGGTTTATGTTTTATAAGCATTTTTAATTTTATTGCTTAAATCGCATTTTCTCGGCGAGCTGAGCACTTTTTCTGAATTGTGCCGCTCCCGTCACTCTGGTTAGGTTGGCATGGAAAAAAACGCTCTCGGGTGCTTTAGAGTGCCTAGTTTATCACTGCGCATGAAGAAATGACCACCTCCAACGTTTGGTTTATGTTTTATAAGCATTTTTAATTTTATTGCTTAAATCGCATTTTCTCGGCGAGCTGAGCACTTTTTCTGAATTGTGCCGCTCCCGTCACTCTGGTTAGGTTGGCATGGAAAAAAACGCTCTCGGGTGCTTTAGAGTGCCGAGTTTATCACTGCGCATGAAGAAATGACCACCTCCAACGTTTGGTTTATGTTTTATAAGCATTTTTAATTTTATTGCTTAAATCGCGTTTTCTCGGCGAGCTGAGCACTTTTTCTGAATTGTGCCGCTCCCGTCACTCTGGTTAGGTTGGCATGGAAAAAAACGCTCTCGGGTGCTTCAGAGTGCCGAGTTTATCACTGCGCATGAAGAAATGACCACCTCCAACGTTTGGTTTATGTTTTATAAGCATTTTTAATTTTATTGCTTAAATCGCATTTTCTCGGCGAGCTGAGCACTTTTTCTGAATTGTGCCGCTCCCGTCACTCTGGTTAGGTTGGCATGGAAAAAAACGCTCTCGGGTGCTTTAGAGTGCCGAGTTTATCACTGCGCATGAAGAAATTACCACCTCCAACGTTTGGTTTATGTTTTATAAGCATTTTTAATTTTATTGCTTAAATCGCATTTTCTCGGCGAGCTGAGCACTTTTTCTGAATTGTGCCGCTCCCGTCACTCTGGTTAGGTTGGCATGGAGAAAAACGTCTCGGGTGCTTCAGAGTGCCGAGTTTATCACTGCGCATGAAGAAATGACCACCTCCAACGTTTGGTTTGTGCTTTTATAACATTTTTAATTTTATTGCTTAAATCGCATTTTCTCGGCGAGCTGAGCACTTTTTCTGAATTGTGCCGCTCCCGTCACTCTGGTTAGGTTGGCATGGAAAAAAACGCTCTCGGGTGCTGTAGAGTGCCGAGTTTATCACTGCGCATGAAGAAATGACCACCTCCAACGTTTGGTTTATGTTTTATAAGCATTTTTAATTTTATTGCTTAAATCGCATTTTCTCGGCGAGCTGAGCACTTTTTCTGAATTGTGCCGCTCCCGTCACTCTGGTTAGGTTGGCATGGAAAAAAACGTCTCGGGTGCTTCAGAGTGCCGAGTTTATCACTGCGCATGAAGAAATGACCACCTCCAACGTTTGGTTTGTGCTTTTATAAGCATTTTTAATTGTATTGCTTAAATCGCATTTTCTCGGCGAGCTGAGCACTTTTTCTGAATTGTGCCGCTCCCGTCACTCTGGTTAGGTTGGCATGAAAAAAAACGCTCTCGGGTGCTGTAGAGTGCCGAGTTTATCACTGCGCATGAAGAAATGACCACCTCCAACGTTTGGTTTATGTTTTAAAAGCATTTTTAATTTTATTGCTTAAATCGCATTTTCTCGGCGAGCTGAGCACTTTTTCTGAATTGTGCCGCTCCCGTCACTCTGGTTAGGTTGGCATGGAAAAAAACGCTCTCGGGTGCTTTAGAGTGCCGAGTTTATCACTGCGCATGAAGAAATGACCACCTCCAACGTTTGGTTTATGGTTTATAAGCATTTTTAATTTTATTGCTTAAATCGCATTTTCTCGGCGAGCTGAGCACTTTTTCTGAATTGTGCCGCTCCCGTCACTCTGGTTAGGTTGGCATGGAAAAAAACGCTCTCGGGTGCTGTAGAGTGCCGAGTTTATCACTGCGCATGAAGAAATGACCACCTCCAACGTTTGGTTTATGTTTTATAAGCATTTTTAATTTTATTGCTTAAATCGCATTTTCTCGGCGAGCTGAGCACTTTTTCTGAATTGTGCCGCTCCCGTCACTCTGGTTAGGTTGGCATGGAAAAAAACGCTCTCGGGTGCTTTAGAGTGCCGAGTTTATCACTGCGCATGAAGAAATGACCACCTCCAACGTTTGGTTTATGTTTTATAAGCATTTTTAATTTTAGTGCTTAAATCGCATTTTCTCGGCGAGCTGAGCACTTTTTCTGAATTGTGCCGCTCCCGTCACTCTGGTTAGGTTGGCATGGAAAAAAACGCTCTCGGGTGCTTCAGAGTGCCGAGTTTATCACTGCGCATGAAGAAATGACCACCTCCAACGTTTGGTTTATGTTTTATAAGTATTTTTAATTTTATTGCTTAAATCGCATTTTCTCGGCGAGCTGAGCACTTTTTCTGAATTGTGCCGCTCCCGTCACTCTGGTTAGGTTGGCATGGAAAAAAACGCTCTCGGGTGCTTTAGAGTGCCGAGTTTATCACTGCGCATGAAGAAATGACCACCTCCAACGTTTGGTTTGTGTTTTATAAGCATTTTTAATTTTATTGCTTAAATCGCATTTTCTCGGCGAGCTGAGCACTTTTTCTGAATTGTGCCGCTCCCGTCACTCTGGTTAGGTTGGCATGGAAAAAAAACGCTCTCGGGTGCTTTAGAGTGCCGAGTTTATCACTGCGCATGAAGAAATGACCACCTCCAACGTTTGGTTTATGTTTTATAAGCATTTTTAATTTTATTGCTTAAATCGCATTTTCTCGGCGAGCTGAGCACTTTTTCTGAATTGTGCCGCTCCCGTCACTCTGGTTAGGTTGGCATGGAAAAAAACGCTCTCGGGTGCTTCAGAGTGCCGAGTTTATCACTGCGCATGAAGAAATGACCACCTCCAACGTTTGGTTTGTGTTTTATAAGCATTTTTAATTTTATTGCTTAAATCGCATTTTCTCGGCGAGCTGAGCACTTTTTCTGAATTGTGCCGCTCCCGTCACTCTGGTTAGGTTGGCATGGAAAAAAACGCTCTCGGGTGCTGTAGAGTGCCGAGTTTATCACTGCGCATGAAGAAATGACCACCTCCAACGTTTGGTTTATGTTTTATAAGCATTTTTAATTTTATTGCTTAAATCGCATTTTCTCGGCGAGCTGAGCACTTTTTCTGAATTGTGCCGCTCCCGTCACTCTGGTTAGGTTGGCATGGAAAAAAACGCTCTCGGGTGCTTTAGAGTGCCGAGTTTATCACTGCGCATGAAGAAATGACCACCTCCAACGTTTGGTTTATGTTTTATAAGCATTTTTAATTTTATTGCTTAAATCGCATTTTCTCGGCGAGCTGAGCACTTTTTCTGAATTGTGCCGCTCCCGTCACTCTGGTTAGGTTGGCATGGAAAAAAACGCTCTCGGGTGCTTTAGAGTGCCGAGTTTATCACTGCGCATGAAGAAATGACCACCTCCAACGTTTGGTTTATGTTTTATAAGCATTTTTAATTTTATTGCTTAAATCGCGTTTTCTCGGCAAGCTGAGCACTTTTTCTGAATTGTGCCGCTCCCGTCACTCTGGTTAGGTTGGCATGGAAAAAAACGCTCTCGGGTGCTGTAGAGTGCCGAGTTTATCACTGCGCATGAAGAAATGACCACCTCCAACGTTTGGTTTATGTTTTATAAGCATTTTTAATTTTATTGCTTAAATCGCATTTTCTCGGCGAGCTGAGCACTTTTTCTGAATTGTGCCGCTCCCGTCACTCTGGTTAGGTTGGCATGGAAAAAAACGCTCTCGGGTGCTTTAGAGTGCCGAGTTTATCACTGCGCATGAAGAAATGACCACCTCCAACGTTTGGTTTATGTTTTATAAGCATTTTTAATTTTATTGCTTAAATCGCATTTTCTCGGCGAGCTGAGCACTTTTTCTGAATTGTGCCGCTCCCGTCACTCTGGTTAGGTTGGCATGGAAAAAAACGCTCTCGGGTGCTGTAGAGTGCCGAGTTTATCACTGCGCATGAAGAAATGACCACCTCCAACGTTTGGTTTATGTTTTATAAGCATTTTTAATTTTATTGCTTAAATCGCATTTTCTCGGCGAGCTGAGCACTTTTTCTGAATTGTGCCGCTCCCGTCACTCTGGTTAGGTTGGCATGGAAAAAAACGCTCTGGGGTGCTTTAGAGTGCCGAGTTTATCACTGCGCATGAAGAAATGACCACCTCCAACGTTTGGTTTATGTTTTATAAGCATTTTTAATTTTATTGCTTAAATCGCATTTTCTCGGCGAGCTGAGCACTTTTTCTGAATTGTGCCGCTCCCGTCACTCTGGTTAGGTTGGCATGGAAAAAAACGCTCTCGGGTGCTTTAGAGTGCCGAGTTTATCACTGCGCATGAAGAAATGACCACCTCCAACGTTTGGTTTATGTTTTATAAGCATTTTTAATTTTATTGCTTAAATCGCGTTTTCTCGGCGAGCTGAGCACTTTTTCTGAATTGTGCCGCTCCCGTCACTCTGGTTAGGTTGGCATGGAAAAAAACGCTCTCGGGTGCTGTAGAGTGCCGAGTTTATCACTGCGCATGAAGAAATGACCACCTCCAACGTTTGGTTTATGTTTTATAAGCATTTTTAATTTTATTGCTTAAATCGCATTTTCTCGGCGAGCTGAGCACTTTTTCTGAATTGTGCCGCTCCCGTCACTCTGGTTAGGTTGGCATGGAAAAAACGCTCTCGGGTGCTTTAGAGTGCCGAGTTTATCACTGCGCATGAAGAAATGACCACCTCCAACGTTTGGTTTAAGTTTTATAAGCATTTTTAATTTTATTGCTTAAATCGCATTTTCTCGGCGAGCTGAGCACTTTTTCTGAATTGTGCCGCTCCCGTCACTCTGGTTAGGTTGGCATGGAAAAAAACGCTCTCGGGTGCTGTAGAGTGCCGAGTTTATCACTGCGCATGAAGAAATGACCACCTCCAACGTTTGGTTTATGTTTTATAAGCATTTTTAATTTTATTGCTTAAATCGCATTTTCTCGGCGAGCTGAGCACTTTTTCTGAATTGTGCCGCTCCCGTCACTCTGGTTAGGTTGGCATGGAAAAAAACGCTCTCGGGTGCTGTAGAGTGCCGAGTTTATCACTGCGCATGAAGAAATGACCACCTCCAACGTTTGGTTTGTGTTTTATAAGCATTTTTAATTTTATTGCTTAAATCGCATTTTCTCGGCGAGCTGAGCACTTTTTCTGAATTGTGCCGCTCCCGTCACTCTGGTTAGGTTGGCATGGAAAAAAACGCTCTCGGGTGCTTTAGAGTGCCGAGTTTATCACTGCGCATGAAGAAATGACCACTTCCAACGTTTGGTTTATGTTTTATAAGCATTTTTAATTTTATTGCTTAAATCGCATTTTCTCGGCGAGCTGAGCACTTTTTCTGAATTGTGCCGCTCCCGTCACTCTGGTTAGGTTGGCATGGAAAAAAACGCTCTCGGGTGCTGTAGAGTGCCGAGTTTATCACTGCGCATGAAGAAATGACCACCTCCAACGTTTGGTTTATGTTTTATAAGCATTTTTAATTTTATTGCTTAAATCGCATTTTCTCGGCGAGCTGAGCACTTTTTCTGAATTGTGCCGCTCCCGTCACTCTGGTTAGGTTGGCATGGAAAAAACGCTCTCGGGTGCTTTAGAGTGCCGAGTTTATCACTGCGCATGAAGAAATGACCACCTCCAACGTTTGGTTTAAGTTTTATAAGCATTTTTAATTTTATTGCTTAAATCGCATTTTCTCGGCGAGCTGAGCACTTTTTCTGAATTGTGCCGCTCCCGTCACTCTGGTTAGGTTGGCATGGAAAAAAACGCTCTCGGGTGCTGTAGAGTGCCGAGTTTATCACTGCGCATGAAGAAATGACCACCTCCAACGTTTGGTTTATGTTTTATAAGCATTTTTAATTTTATTGCTTAAATCGCATTTTCTCGGCGAGCTGAGCACTTTTTCTGAATTGTGCCGCTCCCGTCACTCTGGTTAGGTTGGCATGGAAAAAACGCTCTCGGGTGCTTTAGAGTGCCGAGTTTATCACTGCGCATGAAGAAATGACCACCTCCAACGTTTGGTTTAAGTTTTATAAGCATTTTTAATTTTATTGCTTAAATCGCATTTTCTCGGCGAGCTGAGCACTTTTTCTGAATTGTGCCGCTCCCGTCACTCTGGTTAGGTTGGCATGGAAAAAAACGCTCTCGGGTGCTGTAGAGTGCCGAGTTTATCACTGCGCATGAAGAAATGACCACCTCCAACGTTTGGTTTATGTTTTATAAGCATTTTTAATTTTATTGCTTAAATTGCATTTTCTCGGCGAGCTGAGCACTTTTTCTGAATTGTGCCGCTCCCGTCACTCTGGTTAGGTTGGCATGGAAAAAAACGCTCTCGGGTGCTGTAGAGTGCCGAGTTTATCACTGCGCATGAAAAAATGACCACCTCCAACGTTTGGTTTATGTTTTATAAGCATTTTTAATTTTATTGCTTAAATCGCATTTTCTCGGCGAGCTGAGCACTTTTTCTGAATTGTGCCGCTCCCGTCACTCTGGTTAGGTTGGCATGGAAAAAAACGCTCTCGGATGCTTTAGAGTGCCGAGTTTATCACTGCGCATGAAGAAATGACCACCTCCAACGTTTGGTTTATGTTTTATAAGCATTTTTAATTTTATTGCTTAAATCGCATTTTCTCGGCGAGCTGAGCACTTTTTCTGAATTGTGCCGCTCCCGTCACTCTGGTTAGGTTGGCATGGAAAAAAACGCTCTCGGGTGCTTTAGAGTGCCGAGTTTATCACTGCGCATGAAGAAATGACCACCTCCAACGTTTGGTTTATGTTTTATAAGCATTTTTAATTTTATTGCTTAAATCGCATTTTCTCGGCGAGCTGAGCACTTTTTCTGAATTGTGCCGCTCCCGTCACTCTGGTTAGGTTGGCATGGAAAAAAACGCTCTCGGGTGCTTTAGAGTGCCGAGTTTATCACTGCACATGAAGAAATGACCACCTCCAACGTTTGGTTTATGTTTTATAAGCATTTTTAATTTTATTGCTTAAATCGCATTTTCTCGGCGAGCTGAGCACTTTTTCTGAATTGTGCCGCTCCCGTCACTCTGGTTAGGTTGGCATGGAAAAAAACGCTCTCGGGTGCTTTAGAGTGCCGAGTTTATCACTGCACATGAAGAAATGACCACCTCCAACGTTTGGTTTATGTTTTATAAGCATTTTTAATTTTATTGCTTAAATCGCATTTTCTCGGCGAGCTGAGCACTTTTTCTGAATTGTGCCGCTCCCGTCACTCTGGTTAGGTTGGCATGGAAAAAAACGCTCTCGGGTGCTTTAGAGTGCCGAGTTTATCACTGCGCATGAAGAAATGACCACCTCCAACGTTTGGTTTGTGTTTTATAAGCATTTTTAATTTTATTGCTTAAATCGCATTTTCTCGGCGAGCTGAGCACTTTTTCTGAATTGTGCCGCTCCCGTCACTCTGGTTAGGTTGGCATGGAAAAAAACGCTTTCGGGTGCTTTAGAGTGCCGAGTTTATCACTGCGCATGAAGAAATGACCACCTCCAACGTTTGGTTTATGTTTTATAAGCATTTTTAATTTTATTGCTTAAATCGCATTTTCTCGGCGAGCTGAGCACTTTTTCTGAATTGTGCCGCTCCCGTCACTCTGGTTAGGTTGGCATGGAAAAAAACGCTCTCGGGTGCTTTAGAGTCCCGAGTTTATCACTGCGCATGAAGAAATGACCACCTCCAACGTTTGGTTTATGTTTTATAAGCATTTTTAATTTTATTGCTTAAATCGCGTTTTCTCGGCGAGCTGAGCACTTTTTCTGAATTGTGCCGCTCCCGTCACTCTGGTTAGGTTGGCATGGAAAAAAACGCTCTCGGGTGCTGTAGAGTGCCGAGTTTATCACTGCGCATGAAGAAATGACCACCTCCAACGTTTGGTTTATGTTTTATAAGCATTTTTAATTTTATTGCTTAAATCGCATTTTCTCGGCGAGCTGAGCACTTTTTCTGAATTGTGCCGCTCCCGTCACTCTGGTTAGGTTGGCATGGAAAAAACGCTCTCGGGTGCTTTAGAGTGCCGAGTTTATCACTGCACATGAAGAAATGACCACCTCCAACGTTTGGTTTATGTTTTATAAGCATTTTTAATTTTATTGCTTAAATCGCATTTTCTCGGCGAGCTGAGCACTTTTTCTGAATTGTGCCGCTCCCGTCACTATGGTTAGGTTGGCATGGAAAAAAACGCTCTCGGGTGCTTTAGAGTGCCGAGTTTATCACTGCGCATGAAGAAATGACCACCTCCAACGTTTGGTTTGTGTTTTATAAGCATTTTTAATTTTATTGCTTAAATCGCATTTTCTCGGCGAGCTGAGCACTTTTTCTGAATTGTGCCGCTCCCGTCACTCTGGTTAGGTTGGCATGGAAAAAAACGCTCTCGGGTGCTTTAGAGTGCCGAGTTTATCACTGCGCATGAAGAAATGACCACCTCCAACGTTTGGTTTATGTTTTATAAGCATTTTTAATTTTATTGCTTAAATCGCATTTTCTCGGCGAGCTGAGCACTTTTTCTGAATTGTGCCGCTCCCGTCACTCTGGTTAGGTTGGCATGGAAAAAAACGCTCTCGGGTGCTTTAGAGTGCCGAGTTTATCACTGCGCATGAAGAAATGACCACCTCCAACGTTTGGTTTATGTTTTATAAGCATTTTTAATTTTATTGCTTAAATCGCATTTTCTCGGCGAGCTGAGCACTTTTTCTGAATTGTGCCGCTCCCGTCACTCTGGTTAGGTTGGCATGGAAAAAAACGCTCTCGGGTGCTTTAGAGTGCCGAGTTTATCACTGCGCATGAAGAAATGACCACCTCCAACGTTTGGTTTATGTTTTATAAGCATTTTTAATTTTATTGCTTAAATCGCATTTTCTCGGCGAGCTGAGCACTTTTTCTGAATTGTGCCGCTCCCGTCACTCTGGTTAGGTTGGCATGGAAAAAAACGCTCTCGGGTGCTTCAGAGTGCCGAGTTTATCACTGCGCATGAAGAAATGACCACCTCCAACGTTTGGTTTGTGTTTTATAAGCATTTTTAATTTTATTGCTTAAATCGCATTTTCTCGGCGAGCTGAGCACTTTTTCTGAATTGTGCCGCTCCCGTCACTCTGGTTAGGTTGGCATGGAAAAAAACGCTCTCGGGTGCTTTAGAGTGCCGAGTTTATCACTGCGCATGAAGAAATGACCACCTCCAACGTTTGGTTTATGTTTTATAAGCATTTTTAATTTTATTGCTTAAATCGCATTTTCTCGGCGAGCTGAGCACTTTTTCTGAATTGTGCCGCTCCCGTCACTCTGGTTAGGTTGGCATGGAAAAAAACGCTCTCGGGTGCTTTAGAGTGCCGAGTTTATCACTGCGCATGAAGAAATGACCACCTCCAACGTTTGGTTTATGTTTTATAAGCATTTTTAATTTTATTGCTTAAATCGCATTTTCTCGGCGAGCTGAGCACTTTTTCTGAATTGTGCCGCTCCCGTCACTCTGGTTAGGTTGGCATGGAAAAAAACGCTCTCGGGTGCTGTAGAGTGCCGAGTTTATCACTGCGCATGAAGAAATGACCACCTCCAACGTTTGGTTTATGTTTTATAAGCATTTTTAATTTTATTGCTTAAATCGCATTTTCTCGGCGAGCTGAGCACTTTTTCTGAATTGTGCCGCTCCCGTCACTCTGGTTAGGTTGGCATGGAAAAAAACGCTCTCGGGTGCTTTAGAGTGCCGAGTTTATCACTGCGCATGAAGAAATGACCACCTCCAACGTTTGGTTTATGTTTTATAAGCATTTTTAATTTTATTGCTTAAATCGCATTTTCTCGGCGAGCTGAGCACTTTTTCTGAATTGTGCCGCTCCCGTCACTCTGGTTAGGTTGGCATGGAAAAAAACGCTCTCGGGTGCTTCAGAGTGCCGAGTTTATCACTGCGCATGAAGAAATGACCACCTCCAACGTTTGGTTTGTGTTTTATAAGCATTTTTAATTTTATTGCTTAAATCGCATTTTCTCGGCGAGCTGAGCACTTTTTCTGAATTGTGCCGCTCCCGTCACTCTGGTTAGGTTGGCATGGAAAAAAACGCTCTCGGGTGCTTTAGAGTGCCGAGTTTATCACTGCGCATGAAGAAATGACCACTTCCAACGTTTGGTTTATGTTTTATAAGCATTTTTAATTTTATTGCTTAAATCGCATTTTCTCGGCGAGCTGAGCACTTTTTCTGAATTGTGCCGCTCCCGTCACTCTGGTTAGGTTGGCATGGAAAAAAACGCTCTCGGGTGCTTTAGAGTGCCGAGTTTATCACTGCGCATGAAGAAATGACCACCTCCAACGTTTGGTTTATGTTTTATAAGCATTTTTAATTTTATTGCTTAAATCGCATTTTCTCGGCGAGCTGAGCACTTTTTCTGAATTGTGCCGCTCCCGTCACTCTGGTTAGGTTGGCATGGAAAAAAACGCTCTCGGGTGCTTTAGAGTGCCGAGTTTATCACTGCGCATGAAGAAATGACCACCTCCAACGTTTGGTTTATGTTTTATAAGCATTTTTAATTTTATTGCTTAAATCGCATTTTCTCGGCGAGCTGAGCACTTTTTCTGAATTGTGCCGCTCCCGTCACTCTGGTTAGGTTGGCATGGAAAAAAACGCTCTCGGGTGCTTTAGAGTGCCGAGTTTATCACTGCGCATGAAGAAATGACCACCTCCAACGTTTGGTTTATGTTTTATAAGCATTTTTAATTTTATTGCTTAAATCGCATTTTCTCGGCGAGCTGAGCACTTTTTCTGAATTGTGCCGCTCCCGTCACTCTGGTTAGGTTGGCATGGAAAAAAACGCTCTCGGGTGCTTTAGAGTGCCGAGTTTATCACTGCGCATGAAGAAATGACCACCTCCAACGTTTGGTTTATGTTTTATAAGCATTTTTAATTTTATTGCTTAAATCGCATTTTCTCGGCGAGCTGAGCACTTTTTCTGAATTGTGCCGCTCCCGTCACTCTGGTTAGGTTGGCATGGAAAAAAACGCTCTCGGGTGCTGTAGAGTGCCGAGTTTATCACTGCGCATGAAGAAATGACCACCTCCAACGTTTGGTTTATGTTTTATAAGCATTTTTAATTTTATTGCTTAAATCGCATTTTCTCGGCGAGCTGAGCACTTTTTCTGAATTGTGCCGCTCCCGTCACTCTGGTTAGGTTGGCATGGAAAAAAACGCTCTCGGATGCTTTAGAGTGCCGAGTTTATCACTGCGCATGAAGAAATGACCACCTCCAACGTTTGGTTTATGTTTTATAAGCATTTTTAATTTTATTGCTTAAATCGCATTTTCTCGGCGAGCTGAGCACTTTTTCTGAATTGTGCCGCTCCCGTCACTCTGGTTAGGTTGGCATGGAAAAAAACGCTCTCGGGTGCTTTAGAGTGCCGAGTTTATCACTGCGCATGAAGAAATGACCACCTCCAACGTTTGGTTTATGTTTTATAAGCATTTTTAATTTTATTGCTTAAATCGCATTTTCTCGGCGAGCTGAGCACTTTTTCTGAATTGTGCCGCTCCCGTCACTCTGGTTAGGTTGGCATGGAAAAAAACGCTCTCGGGTGCTTTAGAGTGCCGAGTTTATCACTGCGCATGAAGAAATGACCACCTCCAACGTTTGGTTTATGTTTTATAAGCATTTTTAATTTTATTGCTTAACTCGCATTTTCTCGGCGAGCTGAGCACTTTTTCTGAATTGTGCCGCTCCCGTCACTCTGGTTAGGTTGGCATTGAAAAAAACGCTCTCGGGTGCTTTAGAGTGCCGAGTTTATCACTGCACATGACGAAATGACCACCTCCAACGTTTGGTTTATGTTTTATAAGCATTTTTAATTTTATTGCTTAAATCGCATTTTCTCGGCGAGCTGAGCACTTTTTCTGAATTGTGCCGCTCCCGTCACTCTGGTTAGGTTGGCATGGAAAAAAACGCTCTCGGGTGCTTTAGAGTGCCGAGTTTATCACTGCGCATGAAGAAATGACCACCTCCAACGTTTGGTTTATGTTTTATAAGCATTTTTAATTTTATTGCTTAAATCGCATTTTCTCGGCGAGCTGAGCACTTTTTCTGAATTGTGCCGCTCCCGTCACTCTGGTTAGGTTGGCATGGAAAAAAACGCTCTCGGGTGCTTTAGAGTGCCGAGTTTATCACTGCGCATGAAGAAATGACCACCTCCAACGTTTGGTTTATGTTTTATAAGCATTTTTAATTTTATTGCTTAAATCGCATTTTCTCGGCGAGCTGAGCACTTTTTCTGAATTGTGCCGCTCCCGTCACTCTGGTTAGGTTGGCATGGAAAAAAACGCTCTCGGGTGCTTTAGAGTGCCGAGTTTATCACTGCGCATGAAGAAATGACCACCTCCAACGTTTGGTTTATGTTTTATAAGCATTTTTAATTTTATTGCTTAAATCGCATTTTCTCGGCGAGCTGAGCACTTTTTCTGAATTGTGCCGCTCCCGTCACTCTGGTTAGGTTGGCATGGAAAAAAACGCTCTCGGGTGCTTGTAGAGTGCCGAGTTTATCACTGCGCATGAAGAAATGACCACCTCCAACGTTTGGTTTATGTTTTATAAGCATTTTTAATTTTATTGCTTAAATCGCATTTTCTCGGCGAGCTGAGCACTTTTTCTGAATTGTGCCGCTCCCGTCACTCTGGTTAGGTTGGCATGGAAAAAAACGCTCTCGGGTGCTTTAGAGTGCCGAGTTTATCACTGCGCATGAAGAAATGACCACCTCCAACGTTTGGTTTATGTTTTATAAGCATTTTTAATTTTATTGCTTAAATCGCATTTTCTCGGCGAGCTGAGCACTTTTTCTGAATTGTGCCGCTCCCGTCACTCTGGTTAGGTTGGCATGGAAAAAAACGCTCTCGGGTGCTTTAGAGTGCCGAGTTTATCACTGCGCATGAAGAAATGACCACCTCCAACGTTTGGTTTATGTTTTATAAGCATTTTTAATTTTATTGCTTAAATCGCATTTTCTCGGCGAGCTGAGCACTTTTTCTGAATTGTGCCGCTCCCGTCACTCTGGTTAGGTTGGCATGGAAAAAAACGCTCTCGGGTGCTTTAGAGTGCCGAGTTTATCACTGCGCATGAAGAAATGACCACCTCCAACGTTTGGTTTATGTTTTATAAGCATTTTTAATTTTATTGCTTAAATCGCATTTTCTCGGCGAGCTGAGCACTTTTTCTGAATTGTGCCGCTCCCGTCACTCTGGTTAGGTTGGCATGGAAAAAAACGCTCTCGGGTGCTTTAGAGTGCCGAGTTTATCACTGCGCATGAAGAAATGACCACCTCCAACGTTTGGTTTATGTTTTATAAGCATTTTTAATTTTATTGCTTAAATCGCATTTTCTCGGCGAGCTGAGCACTTTTTCTGAATTGTGCCGCTCCCGTCACTCTGGTTAGGTTGGCATGGAAAAAAACGCTCTCGGGTGCTTTAGAGTGCCGAGTTTATCACTGCGCATGAAGAAATGACCACCTCCAACGTTTGGTTTATGTTTTATAAGCATTTTTAATTTTATTGCTTAAATCGCATTTTCTCGGCGAGCTGAGCACTTTTTCTGAATTGTGCCGCTCCCGTCACTCTGGTTAGGTTGGCATGGAAAAAAACGCTCTCGGGTGCTTTAGAGTGCCGAGTTTATCACTGCGCATGAAGAAATGACCACCTCCAACGTTTGGTTTATGTTTTATAAGCATTTTTAATTTTATTGCTTAAATCGCATTTTCTCGGCGAGCTGAGCACTTTTTCTGAATTGTGCCGCTCCCGTCTCTCTGGTTAGGTTGGCATGGAAAAAAACGCTCTCGGGTGCTTTAGAGTGCCGAGTTTATCACTGCGCATGAAGAAATGACCACCTCCAACGTTTGGTTTATGTTTTATAAGCATTTTTAATTTTATTGCTTAAATCGCATTTTCTCGGCGAGCTGAGCACTTTTTCTGAATTGTGCCGCTCCCGTCACTCTGGTTAGGTTGGCATGGAAAAAAACGCCTCTCGGGTGCTTCAGAGTGCCGAGTTTATCACTGCGCATGAAGAAATGACCACCTCCAACGTTTGGTTTAGTGCGTTTATAAGCATTTTTAATTTTATTGCTTAAATCGCATTTTCTCGGCGAGCTGAGCACTTTTTCTGAATTGTGCCGCTCCCGTCACTCTGGTTAGGTTGGCATGGAAAAAAACGCTCTCGGGTGCTTCAGAGTGCCGAGTTTATCTGCGCATGAAGACATGACCACCTCCAACGTTTGGTTTATGTTTTATAAGCATTTTTAATTTTATTGCTTAAATCGCATTTTCTCGGCGAGCTGAGCACTTTTTCTGAATTGTGCCGCTCCCGTCACTCTGGTTAGGTTGGCATGGAAAAAAACGCTCTCGGGTGCTTTAGAGTGCCGAGTTTATCACTGCGCATGAAGAAATGACCACCTCCAACGTTTGGTTTATGTTTTATAAGCATTTTTAATTTTATTGCTTAAATCGCATTTTCTCGGCGAGCTGAGCACTTTTTCTGAATTGTGCCGCTCCCGTCACTCTGGTTAGGTTGGCATGGAAAAAAACGCTCTTGGGTGCTGTAGAGTGCCGAGTTTATCACTGCGCATGAAGAAATGACCACCTCCAACGTTTGGTTTATGTTTTATAAGCATTTTTAATTTTATTGCTTAAATCGCATTTTCTCGGCGAGCTGAGCACTTTTTCTGAATTGTGCCGCTCCCGTCACTCTGGTTAGGTTGGCATGGAAAAAAACGCTCTCGGGTGCTTTAGAGTGCCGAGTTTATCACTGCGCATGAAGAAATGACCACCTCCAACGTTTGGTTTATGTTTTATAAGCATTTTTAATTTTATTGCTTAAATCGCATTTTCTCGGCGAGCTGAGCACTTTTTCTGAATTGTGCCGCTCCCGTCACTCTGGTTAGGTTGGCATGGAAAAAAACGCTCTCGGGTGCTTCAGAGTGCCGAGTTTATCACTGCGCATGAAGAAATGACCACCTCCAACGTTTGGATTGTGCGTTTATAAGCATTTTTAATTTTATTGCTTAAATCGCATTTTCTCGGCGAGCTGAGCACTTTTTCTGAATTGTGCCGCTCCCGTCACTCTGGTTAGGTTGGCATGGAAAAAAACGCTCTCGGGTGCTGTAGAGTGCCGAGTTTATCACTGCGCATGAAGAAATGACCACCTCCAACGTTTGGTTTATCTTTTATAAGCATTTTTAATTTTATTGCTTAAATCGCATTTTCTCGGCGAGCTGAGCACTTTTTCTGAATTGTGCCGCTCCCGTCACTCTGGTTAGGTTGGCATGGAAAAAAACGCTCTCGGGTGCTTTAGAGTGCCGAGTTTATCACTGCGTATGAAGAAATGACCACCTCCAACGTTTGGTTTATGTTTTATAAGCATTTTTAATTTTATTGCTTAAATCGCATTTTCTCGGCGAGCTGAGCACTTTTTCTGAATTGTGCCGCTCCCGTCACTCTGGTTAGGTTGGCATGGAAAAAAACGCTCTCTGGTGCTGTAGACTGCCGAGTTTATCACTGCGCATGAAGAAATGACCACCTCCAACGTTTGGTTTATGTTTTATAAGCATTTTTAATTTTATTGCTTAAATCGCATTTTCTCGGCGAGCTGAGCACTTTTTCTGAATTGTGCCGCTCCCGTCACTCTGGTTAGGTTGGCATGGAAAAAAACGCTCTCGGATGCTTTAGAGTGCCGAGTTTATCACTGCGCATGAAGAAATGACCACCTCCAACGTTTGGTTTATGTTTTATAAGCATTTTTAATTTTATTGCTTAAATCGCATTTTCTCGGCGAGCTGAGTACTTTTTCTGAATTGTGCCGCTCCCGTCACTCTGGTTAGGCTGGCATGGAAAAAACGCTCTCGGGTGCTTTAGAGTGCCGAGTTTATCACTGCGCATGAAGAAATGACCACCTCCAACGTTTGGTTTATGTTTTATAAGCATTTTTAATTTTATTGCTTAAATCGCATTTTCTCGGCGAGCTGAGCACTTTTTCTGAATTGTGCCGCTCCCGTCACTCTGGTTAGGTTGGCATGGAAAAAAACGCTCTCGGGTGCTTTAGAGTGCCGAGTTTATCACTGCGCATGAAGAAATGACCACCTCCAACGTTTGGTTTATGTTTTATAAGCATTTTTAATTTTATTGCTTAAATCGCATTTTCTCGGCGAGCTGAGCACTTTTTCTGAATTGTGCCGCTCCCGTCACTCTGGTTAGGTTGGCATGGAAAAAAACGCTCCCGGGTGCTTTAGAGTGCCGAGTTTATCACTGCGCATGAAGAAATGACCACCTCCAACGTTTGGTTTGTGTTTTATAAGCATTTTTAATTTTGTTGCTTAAATCGCATTTTCTCGGCGAGCTGAGCACTTTTTCTGAATTGTGCCGCTCCCGTCACTCTGGTTAGGTTGGCATGGAAAAAAACGCTCTCGGGTGCTTTAGAGTGCCGAGTTTATCACTGCGCATGAAGAAATGACCACCTCCAACGTTTGGTTTATGTTTTATAAGCATTTTTAATTTTATTGCTTAAATCGCATTTTCTCGGCGAGCTGAGCACTTTTTCTGAATTGTGCCGCTCCCGTCACTCTGGTTAGGTTGGCATGGAAAAAAACGCTCTCGGGTGCTTTAGAGTGCCGAGTTTATCACTGCGCATGAAGAAATGACCACCTCCAACGTTTGGTTTATGTTTTATAAGCATTTTTAATTTTATTGCTTAAATCGCATTTTCTCGGCGAGCTGAGCACTTTTTCTGAATTGTGCCGCTCCCGTCACTCTGGTTAGGTTGGCATGGAAAAAAACGCTCTCGGGTGCTTTAGAGTGCCGAGTTTATCACTGCGCATGAAGAAATGACCACCTCCAACGTTTGGTTTATGTTTTATAAGCATTTTTAATTTTATTGCTTAAATCGCATTTTCTCGGCGAGCTGAGCACTTTTTCTGAATTGTGCCGCTCCCGTCACTCTGGTTAGGTTGGCATGGAAAAAAACGCTCTCCGTTGCTTTAGAGTGCCGAGTTTATCACTGCGCATGAAGAAATGACCAACTCCAACGTTTGGTTTATGTTTTATAAGCATTTTTAATTTTATTGCTTAAATCGCATTTTCTCGGCGAGCTGAGCACTTTTTCTGAATTGTGCCGCTCCCGTCACTCTGGTTAGGTTGGCATGGAAAAAAACGCTCTCGGGTGCTTCAGAGTGCCGAGTTTATCACTGCGCATGAAGAAATGACCACCTCCAACGTTTGGTTTGTGTTTTATAAGCATTTTTAATTTTATTGCTTAAATCGCATTTTCTCGGCGAGCTGAGCACTTTTTCTGAATTGTGCCGCTCCCGTCACTCTGGTTAGGTTGGCATGGAAAAAAACGCTCTCGGGTGCTGTAGAGTGCCGAGTTTATCACTGCGCATGAAGAAATGACCACCTCCAACGTTTGGTTTATGTTTTATAAGCATTTTTAATTTTATTGCTTAAATCGCATTTTCTCGGCGAGCTGAGCACTTTTTCTGAATTGTGCCGCTCCCGTCACTCTGGTTAGGTTGGCATGGAAAAAAACGCTCTCGGGTGCTTTAGAGTGCCGAGTTTATCACTGCGCATGAAGAAATGACCACCTCCAACGTTTGGTTTATGTTTTATAAGCATTTTTAATTTTATTGCTTAAATCGCATTTTCTCGGCGAGCTGAGCACTTTTTCTGAATTGTGCCGCTCCCGTCACTCTGGTTAGGTTGGCATGGAAAAAAACGCTCTCGGGTGCTTCAGAGTGCCGAGTTTATCACTGCGCATGAAGAAATGACCACCTCCAACGTTTGGATTGTGCGTTTATAAGCATTTTTAATTTTATTGCTTAAATCGCATTTTCTCGGCGAGCTGAGCACTTTTTCTGAATTGTGCCGCTCCCGTCACTCTGGTTAGGTTGGCATGGAAAAAAACGTCTCGGGTGCTTCAGAGTGCCGAGTTTATCACTGCGCATGAAGAAATGACCACCTCCAACGTTTGGTTTGTGCTTTTATAACATTTTTAATTTTATTGCTTAAATCGCATTTTCTCGGCGAGCTGAGCACTTTTTCTGAATTGTGCCGCTCCCGTCACTCTGGTTAGGTTGGCATGGAAAAAAACGCTCTCGGGTGCTTTAGAGTGCCGAGTTTATCACTGCGCATGAAGAAATGACCACCTCCAACGTTTGGTTTATGTTTTATAAGCATTTTTAATTTTATTGCTTAAATCGCAATTTCTCGGCGAGCTGAGCACTTTTTCTGAATTGTGCCGCTCCCGTCACTCTGGTTAGGTTGGCATGGAAAAAAACGCTCTCTGGTGCTGTAGACTGCCGAGTTTATCACTGCGCATGAAGAAATGACCACCTCCAACGTTTGGTTTATGTTTTATAAGCATTTTTAATTTTATTGCTTAAATCGCATTTTCTCGGCGAGCTGAGCACTTTTTCTGAATTGTGCCGCTCCCGTCACTCTGGTTAGGTTGGCATGGAAAAAAACGCTCTCGGATGCTTTAGAGTGCCGAGTTTATCACTGCGCATGAAGAAATGACCACCTCCAACGTTTGGTTTATGTTTTATAAGCATTTTTAATTTTATTGCTTAAATCGCATTTTCTCGGCGAGCTGAGCACTTTTTCTGAATTGTGCCGCTCCCGTCACTCTGGTTAGGCTGGCATGGAAAAAACGCTCTCGGGTGCTTTAGAGTGCCGAGTTTATCACTGCGCATGAAGAAATGACCACCTCCAACGTTTGGTTTATGTTTTATAAGCATTTTTAATTTTATTGCTTAAATCGCATTTTCTCGGCGAGCTGAGCACTTTTTCTGAATTGTGCCGCTCCCGTCACTCTGGTTAGGTTGGCATGGAAAAAAACGCTCTCGGGTGCTTTAGAGTGCCGAGTTTATCACTGCGCATGAAGAAATGACCACCTCCAACGTTTGGTTTATGTTTTATAAGCATTTTTAATTTTATTGCTTAAATCGCATTTTCTCGGCGAGCTGAGCACTTTTTCTGAATTGTGCCGCTCCCGTCACTCTGGTTAGGTTGGCATGGAAAAAAACGCTCTCGGGTGCTGTAGAGTGCCGAGTTTATCACTGCGCATGAAGAAATGACCACCTCCAACGTTTGGTTTGTGTTTTATAAGCATTTTTAATTTTGTTGCTTAAATCGCATTTTCTCGGCGAGCTGAGCACTTTTTCTGAATTGTGCCGCTCCCGTCACTCTGGTTAGGTTGGCATGGAAAAAAACGCTCTCGGGTGCTTTAGAGTGCCGAGTTTATCACTGCGCATGAAGAAATGACCACCTCCAACGTTTGGTTTATGTTTTATAAGCATTTTTAATTTTATTGCTTAAATCGCATTTTCTCGGCGAGCTGAGCACTTTTTCTGAATTGTGCCGCTCCCGTCACTCTGGTTAGGTTGGCATGGAAAAAAACGCTCTCGGGTGCTTTAGAGTGCCGAGTTTATCACTGCGCATGAAGAAATGACCACCTCCAACGTTTGGTTTATGTTTTATAAGCATTTTTAATTTTATTGCTTAAATCGCATTTTCTCGGCGAGCTGAGCACTTTTTCTGAATTGTGCCGCTCCCGTCACTCTGGTTAGGTTGGCATGGAAAAAAACGCTCTCGGGTGCTTCAGAGTGCCGAGTTTATCACTGCGCATGAAGAAATGACCACCTCCAACGTTTGGATTGTGCGTTTATAAGCATTTTTAATTTTATTGCTTAAATCGCATTTTCTCGGCGAGCTGAGCACTTTTTCTGAACTGTGCCGCTCCCGTCACTCTGGTTAGGTTGGCATGGAAAAAAACGCTCTCGGGTGCTGTAGAGTGCCGAGTTTATCACTGCGCATGAAGAAATGACCACCTCCAACGTTTGGTTTATCTTTTATAAGCATTTTTAATTTTATTGCTTAAATCGCATTTTCTCGGCGAGCTGAGCACTTTTTCTGAATTGTGCCGCTCCCGTCACTCTGGTTAGGTTGGCATGGAAAAAAACGCTCTCGGGTGCTTTAGAGTGCCGAGTTTATCACTGCGTATGAAGAAATGACCACCTCCAACGTTTGGTTTATGTTTTATAAGCATTTTTAATTTTATTGCTTAAATCGCATTTTCTCGGCGAGCTGAGCACTTTTTCTGAATTGTGCCGCTCCCGTCACTCTGGTTAGGTTGGCATGGAAAAAAACGCTCTCGGGTGCTTTAGAGTGCCGAGTTTATCACTGCGCATGAAGAAATGACCACCTCCAACGTTTGGTTTATGTTTTATAAGCATTTTTAATTTTATTGCTTAAATCGCAATTTCTCGGCGAGCTGAGCACTTTTTCTGAATTGTGCCGCTCCCGTCACTCTGGTTAGGTTGGCATGGAAAAAAACGCTCTCGGGTGCTTCAGAGTGCCGAGTTTATCACTGCGCATGAAGAAATGACCACCTCCAACGTTTGGTTTGTGTTTTATAAGCATTTTTAATTTTATTGCTTAAATCGCATTTTCTCGGCGAGCTGAGCACTTTTTCTGAATTGTGCCGCTACCGTCACTCTGGTTAGGTTGGCATGGAAAAAAACGCTCTCGGGTGCTGTAGAGTGCCGAGTTTATCACTGCGCATGAAGAAATGACCACCTCCAACGTTTGGTTTATGTTTTATAAGCATTTTTAATTTTATTGCTTAAATCGCATTTTCTCGGCGAGCTGAGCACTTTTTCTGAATTGTGCCGCTCCCGTCACTCTGGTTAGGTTGGCATGGAAAAAAACGCTCTCGGGTGCTTTAGAGTGCCGAGTTTATCACTGCGCATGAAGAAATGACCACCTCCAACGTTTGGTTTATGTTTTATAAGCATTTTTAATTTTATTGCTTAAATCGCATTTTCTCGGCGAGCTGAGCACTTTTTCTGAATTGTGCCGCTCCCGTCACTCTGGTTAGGTTGGCATGGAAAAAAACGCTCTCGGGTGCTTTAGAGTGCCGAGTTTATCACTGCGCATGAAGAAATGACCACCTCCAACCTTTGGTTTATGTTTTATAAGCATTTTTAATTTTATTGCTTAAATCGCATTTTCTCGGCGAGCTGAGCACTTTTTCTGAATTGTGCCGCTCCCGTCACTCTGGTTAGGTTGGCATGGAAAAAAACGCTCTCGGGTGCTTTAGAGTGCCGAGTTTATCACTGCGCATGAAGAAATGACCACCTCCAACGTTTGGTTTATGTTTTATAAGCATTTTTAATTTTATTGCTTAAATCGCATTTTCTCGGCGAGCTGAGCACTTTTTCTGAATTGTGCCGCTCCCGTCACTCTGGTTAGGTTGGCATGGAAAAAAACGCTCTCGGGTGCTTTAGAGTGCCGAGTTTATCACTGCGCATGAAGAAATGACCACCTCCAACGTTTGGTTTGTGTTTTATAAGCATTTTTAATTTTGTTGCTTAAATCGCATTTTCTCGGCGAGCTGAGCACTTTTTCTGAATTGTGCCGCTCCCGTCACTCTGGTTAGGTTGGCATGGAAAAAAACGCTCTCGGGTGCTTTAGAGTGCCGAGTTTATCACTGCGCATGAAGAAATGACCACCTCCAACGTTTGGTTTATGTTTTATAAGCATTTTTAATTTTATTGCTTAAATCGCATTTTCTCGGCGAGCTGAGCACTTTTTCTGAATTGTGCCGCTCCCGTCACTCTGGTTAGGTTGGCATGGAAAAAAACGCTCTCGGGTGCTTTAGAGTGCCGAGTTTATCACTGCGCATGAAGAAATGACCACCTCCAACGTTTGGTTTATGTTTTATAAGCATTTTTAATTTTATTGCTTAAATCGCATTTTCTCGGCGAGCTGAGCACTTTTTCTGAATTGTGCCGCTCCCGTCACTCTGGTTAGGTTGGCATGGAAAAAAACGCTCTCGGGTGCTTTAGAGTGCCGAGTTTATCACTGCGCATGAAGAAATGACCACCTCCAACGTTTGGTTTATGTTTTATAAGCATTTTTAATTTTATTGCTTAAATCGCATTTTCTCGGCGAGCTGAGCACTTTTTCTGAATTGTGCCGCTCCCGTCACTCTGGTTAGGTTGGCATGGAAAAAAACGCTCTCCGTTGCTTTAGAGTGCCGAGTTTATCACTGCGCATGAAGAAATGACCAACTCCAACGTTTGGTTTATGTTTTATAAGCATTTTTAATTTTATTGCTTAAATCGCATTTTCTCGGCGAGCTGAGCACTTTTTCTGAATTGTGCCGCTCCCGTCACTCTGGTTAGGTTGGCATGGAAAAAAACGCTCTCGGGTGCTTCAGAGTGCCGAGTTTATCACTGCGCATGAAGAAATGACCACCTCCAACGTTTGGTTTGTGTTTTATAAGCATTTTTAATTTTATTGCTTAAATCGCATTTTCTCGGCGAGCTGAGCACTTTTTCTGAATTGTGCCGCTCCCGTCACTCTGGTTAGGTTGGCATGGAAAAAAACGCTCTCGGGTGCTGTAGAGTGCCGAGTTTATCACTGCGCATGAAGAAATGACCACCTCCAACGTTTGGTTTATGTTTTATAAGCATTTTTAATTTTATTGCTTAAATCGCATTTTCTCGGCGAGCTGAGCACTTTTTCTGAATTGTGCCGCTCCCGTCACTCTGGTTAGGTTGGCATGGAAAAAAACGCTCTCGGGTGCTTTAGAGTGCCGAGTTTATCACTGCGCATGAAGAAATGACCACCTCCAACGTTTGGTTTATGTTTTATAAGCATTTTTAATTTTATTGCTTAAATCGCATTTTCTCGGCGAGCTGAGCACTTTTTCTGAATTGTGCCGCTCCCGTCACTCTGGTTAGGTTGGCATGGAAAAAAACGCTCTCGGGTGCTTTAGAGTGCCGAGTTTATCACTGCGCATGAAGAAATGACCACCTCCAACGTTTGGTTTATGTTTTATAAGCATTTTTAATTTTATTGCTTAAATCGCATTTTCTCGGCGAGCTGAGCACTTTTTCTGAATTGTGCCGCTCCCGTCTCTCTGGTTAGGTTGGCATGGAAAAAAACGCTTTCGGGTGCTTTAGAGTGCCGAGTTTATCACTGCGCATGAAGAAATGACCACCTCCAACGTTTGGTTTATGTTTTATAAGCATTTTTAATTTTATTGCTTAAATCGCATTTTCTCGGCGAGCTGAGCACTTTTTCTGAATTGTGCCGCTCCCGTCACTCTGGTTAGGTTGGCATGGAAAAAAACGCCTTCGGGTGCTTCAGAGTGCCGAGTTTATCACTGCGCATGAAGAAATGACCACCTCCAACGTTTGGTTTGTGCGTTTATAAGCATTTTTAATTTTATTGCTTAAATCGCATTTTCTCGGCGAGCTGAGCACTTTTTCTGAATTGTGCCGCTCCCGTCACTCTGGTTAGGTTGGCATGGAAAAAAACGCTCTCGGGTGCTTCAGAGTGCCGAGTTTATCACTGCGCATGAAGAAAAGACCACCTCCAACGTTTGGTTTATGTTTTATAAGCATTTTTAATTTTATTGCTTAAATCGCATTTTCTCGGCGAGCTGAGCACTTTTTCTGAATTGTGCCGCTCCCGTCACTCTGGTTAGGTTGGCATGGAAAAAAACGCTCTCGGGTGCTTTAGAGTGCCGAGTTTATCACTGCGCATGAAGAAATGACCACCTCCAACGTTTGGTTTATGTTTTATAAGCATTTTTAATTTTATTGCTTAAATCGCATTTTCTCGGCGAGCTGAGCACTTTTTCTGAATTGTGCCGCTCCCGTCACTCTGGTTAGGTTGGCATGGAAAAAAACGCTCTCGGGTGCTTCAGAGTGCCGAGTTTATCACTGCGCATGAAGAAATGACCACCTCCAACGTTTGGTTTGTGCGTTTATAAGCATTTTTAATTTTATTGCTTAAATCGCATTTTCTCGGCGAGCTGAGCACTTTTTCTGAATTGTGCCGCTCCCGTCACTCTGGTTAGGTTGGCATGGAAAAAAACGCTCTCGGGTGCTTCAGAGTGCCGAGTTTATCACTGCGCATGAAGACATGACCACCTCCAACGTTTGGTTTATGTTTTATAAGCATTTTTAATTTTATTGCTTAAATCGCATTTTCTCGGCGAGCTGAGCACTTTTTCTGAATTGTGCCGCTCCCGTCACTCTGGTTAGGTTGGCATGGAAAAAAACGCTCTCGGGTGCTTTAGAGTGCCGAGTTTATCACTGCGCATGAAGAAATGACCACCTCCAACGTTTGGTTTATGTTTTATAAGCATTTTTAATTTTATTGCTTAAATCGCATTTTCTCGGCGAGCTGAGCACTTTTTCTGAATTGTGCCGCTCCCGTCACTCTGGTTAGGTTGGCATGGAAAAAAACGCTCTTGGGTGCTGTAGAGTGCCGAGTTTATCACTGCGCATGAAGAAATGACCACCTCCAACGTTTGGTTTATGTTTTATAAGCATTTTTAATTTTATTGCTTAAATCGCATTTTCTCGGCGAGCTGAGCACTTTTTCTGAATTGTGCCGCTCCCGTCACTCTGGTTAGGTTGGCATGGAAAAAAACGCTCTCGGGTGCTTTAGAGTGCCGAGTTTATCACTGCGCATGAAGAAATGACCACCTCCAACGTTTGGTTTATGTTTTATAAGCATTTTTAATTTTATTGCTTAAATCGCATTTTCTCGGCGAGCTGAGCACTTTTTCTGAATTGTGCCGCTCCCGTCACTCTGGTTAGGTTGGCATGGAAAAAAACGCTCTCGGGTGCTTCAGAGTGCCGAGTTTATCACTGCGCATGAAGAAATGACCACCTCCAACGTTTGGATTGTGCGTTTATAAGCATTTTTAATTTTATTGCTTAAATCGCATTTTCTCGGCGAGCTGAGCACTTTTTCTGAATTGTGCCGCTCCCGTCACTCTGGTTAGGTTGGCATGGAAAAAAACGCTCTCGGGTGCTGTAGAGTGCCGAGTTTATCACTGCGCATGAAGAAATGACCACCTCCAACGTTTGGTTTATCTTTTATAAGCATTTTTAATTTTATTGCTTAAATCGCATTTTCTCGGCGAGCTGAGCACTTTTTCTGAATTGTGCCGCTCCCGTCACTCTGGTTAGGTTGGCATGGAAAAAAACGCTCTCGGGTGCTTTAGAGTGCCGAGTTTATCACTGCGTATGAAGAAATGACCACCTCCAACGTTTGGTTTATGTTTTATAAGCATTTTTAATTTTATTGCTTAAATCGCATTTTCTCGGCGAGCTGAGCACTTTTTCTGAATTGTGCCGCTCCCGTCACTCTGGTTAGGTCGGCATGGAAAAAAACGCTCTCTGGTGCTGTAGACTGCCGAGTTTATCACTGCGCATGAAGAAATGACCACCTCCAACGTTTGGTTTATGTTTTATAAGCATTTTTAATTTTATTGCTTAAATCGCATTTTCTCGGCGAGCTGAGCACTTTTTCTGAATTGTGCCGCTCCCGTCACTCTGGTTAGGTTGGCATGGAAAAAAACGCTCTCGGATGCTTTAGAGTGCCGAGTTTATCACTGCGCATGAAGAAATGACCACCTCCAACGTTTGGTTTATGTTTTATAAGCATTTTTAATTTTATTGCTTAAATCGCATTTTCTCGGCGAGCTGAGCACTTTTTCTGAATTGTGCCGCTCCCGTCACTCTGGTTAGGCTGGCATGGAAAAAACGCTCTCGGGTGCTTTAGAGTGCCGAGTTTATCACTGCGCATGAAGAAATGACCACCTCCAACGTTTGGTTTGTGTTTTATAAGCATTTTTAATTTTGTTGCTTAAATCGCATTTTCTCGGCGAGCTGAGCACTTTTTCTGAATTGTGCCGCTCCCGTCACTCTGGTTAGGTTGGCATGGAAAAAAACGCTCTCGGGTGCTTTAGAGTGCCGAGTTTATCACTGCGCATGAAGAAATGACCACCTCCAACGTTTGGTTTATGTTTTATAAGCATTTTTAATTTTATTGCTTAAATCGCATTTTCTCGGCGAGCTGAGCACTTTTTCTGAATTGTGCCGCTCCCGTCACTCTGGTTAGGTTGGCATGGAAAAAAACGCTCTCGGGTGCTTCAGAGTGCCGAGTTTATCACTGCGCATGAAGAAATGACCACCTCCAACGTTTGGTTTGTGTTTTATAAGCATTTTTAATTTTATTGCTTAAATCGCATTTTCTCGGCGAGCTGAGCACTTTTTCTGAATTGTGCCGCTCCCGTCACTCTGGTTAGGTTGGCATGGAAAAAAACGCTCTCGGGTGCTGTAGAGTGCCGAGTTTATCACTGCGCATGAAGAAATGACCACCTCCAACGTTTGGTTTATGTTTTATAAGCATTTTTAATTTTATTGCTTAAATCGCATTTTCTCGGCGAGCTGAGCACTTTTTCTGAATTGTGCCGCTCCCGTCACTCTGGTTAGGTTGGCATGGAAAAAAACGCTCTCGGGTGCTGTAGAGTGCCGAGTTTATCACTGCGCATGAAGAAATGACCACCTCCAACGTTTGGTTTATGTTTTATAAGCATTTTTAATTTTATTGCTTAAATCGCATTTTCTCGGCGAGCTGAGCACTTTTTCTGAATTGTGCCGCTCCCGTCACTCTGGTTAGGTTGGCATGGAAAAAAACGCTCTCGGGTGCTTTAGAGTGCCGAGTTTATCACTGCGCATGAAGAAATGACCACCTCCAACGTTTGGTTTATGTTTTATAAGCATTTTTAATTTTAGTGCTTAAATCGCATTTTCTCGGCGAGCTGAGCACTTTTTCTGAATTGTGCCGCTCCCGTCACTCTGGTTAGGTTGGCATGGAAAAAAACGCTCTCGGGTGCTTCAGAGTGCCGAGTTTATCACTGCGCATGAAGAAATGACCACCTCCAACGTTTGGTTTATGTTTTATAAGTATTTTTAATTTTATTGCTTAAATCGCATTTTCTCGGCGAGCTGAGCACTTTTTCTGAATTGTGCCGCTCCCGTCACTCTGGTTAGGTTGGCATGGAAAAAAACGCTCTCGGGTGCTTTAGAGTGCCGAGTTTATCACTGCGCATGAAGAAATGACCACCTCCAACGTTTGGTTTGTGTTTTATAAGCATTTTTAATTTTATTGCTTAAATCGCATTTTCTCGGCGAGCTGAGCACTTTTTCTGAATTGTGCCGCTCCCGTCACTCTGGTTAGGTTGGCATGGAAAAAAAACGCTCTCGGGTGCTTTAGAGTGCCGAGTTTATCACTGCGCATGAAGAAATGACCACCTCCAACGTTTGGTTTATGTTTTATAAGCATTTTTAATTTTATTGCTTAAATCGCATTTTCTCGGCGAGCTGAGCACTTTTTCTGAATTGTGCCGCTCCCGTCACTCTGGTTAGGTTGGCATGGAAAAAAACGCTCTCGGGTGCTTCAGAGTGCCGAGTTTATCACTGCGCATGAAGAAATGACCACCTCCAACGTTTGGTTTGTGTTTTATAAGCATTTTTAATTTTATTGCTTAAATCGCATTTTCTCGGCGAGCTGAGCACTTTTTCTGAATTGTGCCGCTCCCGTCACTCTGGTTAGGTTGGCATGGAAAAAAACGCTCTCGGGTGCTGTAGAGTGCCGAGTTTATCACTGCGCATGAAGAAATGACCACCTCCAACGTTTGGTTTATGTTTTATAAGCATTTTTAATTTTATTGCTTAAATCGCATTTTCTCGGCGAGCTGAGCACTTTTTCTGAATTGTGCCGCTCCCGTCACTCTGGTTAGGTTGGCATGGAAAAAAACGCTCTCGGGTGCTTTAGAGTGCCGAGTTTATCACTGCGCATGAAGAAATGACCACCTCCAACGTTTGGTTTATGTTTTATAAGCATTTTTAATTTTATTGCTTAAATCGCATTTTCTCGGCGAGCTGAGCACTTTTTCTGAATTGTGCCGCTCCCGTCACTCTGGTTAGGTTGGCATGGAAAAAAACGCTCTCGGGTGCTTTAGAGTGCCGAGTTTATCACTGCGCATGAAGAAATGACCACCTCCAACGTTTGGTTTATGTTTTATAAGCATTTTTAATTTTATTGCTTAAATCGCGTTTTCTCGGCAAGCTGAGCACTTTTTCTGAATTGTGCCGCTCCCGTCACTCTGGTTAGGTTGGCATGGAAAAAAACGCTCTCGGGTGCTGTAGAGTGCCGAGTTTATCACTGCGCATGAAGAAATGACCACCTCCAACGTTTGGTTTATGTTTTATAAGCATTTTTAATTTTATTGCTTAAATCGCATTTTCTCGGCGAGCTGAGCACTTTTTCTGAATTGTGCCGCTCCCGTCACTCTGGTTAGGTTGGCATGGAAAAAAACGCTCTCGGGTGCTTTAGAGTGCCGAGTTTATCACTGCGCATGAAGAAATGACCACCTCCAACGTTTGGTTTATGTTTTATAAGCATTTTTAATTTTATTGCTTAAATCGCATTTTCTCGGCGAGCTGAGCACTTTTTCTGAATTGTGCCGCTCCCGTCACTCTGGTTAGGTTGGCATGGAAAAAAACGCTCTCGGGTGCTGTAGAGTGCCGAGTTTATCACTGCGCATGAAGAAATGACCACCTCCAACGTTTGGTTTATGTTTTATAAGCATTTTTAATTTTATTGCTTAAATCGCATTTTCTCGGCGAGCTGAGCACTTTTTCTGAATTGTGCCGCTCCCGTCACTCTGGTTAGGTTGGCATGGAAAAAAACGCTCTGGGGTGCTTTAGAGTGCCGAGTTTATCACTGCGCATGAAGAAATGACCACCTCCAACGTTTGGTTTATGTTTTATAAGCATTTTTAATTTTATTGCTTAAATCGCATTTTCTCGGCGAGCTGAGCACTTTTTCTGAATTGTGCCGCTCCCGTCACTCTGGTTAGGTTGGCATGGAAAAAAACGCTCTCGGGTGCTTTAGAGTGCCGAGTTTATCACTGCGCATGAAGAAATGACCACCTCCAACGTTTGGTTTATGTTTTATAAGCATTTTTAATTTTATTGCTTAAATCGCGTTTTCTCGGCGAGCTGAGCACTTTTTCTGAATTGTGCCGCTCCCGTCACTCTGGTTAGGTTGGCATGGAAAAAAACGCTCTCGGGTGCTGTAGAGTGCCGAGTTTATCACTGCGCATGAAGAAATGACCACCTCCAACGTTTGGTTTATGTTTTATAAGCATTTTTAATTTTATTGCTTAAATCGCATTTTCTCGGCGAGCTGAGCACTTTTTCTGAATTGTGCCGCTCCCGTCACTCTGGTTAGGTTGGCATGGAAAAAACGCTCTCGGGTGCTTTAGAGTGCCGAGTTTATCACTGCGCATGAAGAAATGACCACCTCCAACGTTTGGTTTAAGTTTTATAAGCATTTTTAATTTTATTGCTTAAATCGCATTTTCTCGGCGAGCTGAGCACTTTTTCTGAATTGTGCCGCTCCCGTCACTCTGGTTAGGTTGGCATGGAAAAAAACGCTCTCGGGTGCTGTAGAGTGCCGAGTTTATCACTGCGCATGAAGAAATGACCACCTCCAACGTTTGGTTTATGTTTTATAAGCATTTTTAATTTTATTGCTTAAATCGCATTTTCTCGGCGAGCTGAGCACTTTTTCTGAATTGTGCCGCTCCCGTCACTCTGGTTAGGTTGGCATGGAAAAAAACGCTCTCGGGTGCTGTAGAGTGCCGAGTTTATCACTGCGCATGAAGAAATGACCACCTCCAACGTTTGGTTTGTGTTTTATAAGCATTTTTAATTTTATTGCTTAAATCGCATTTTCTCGGCGAGCTGAGCACTTTTTCTGAATTGTGCCGCTCCCGTCACTCTGGTTAGGTTGGCATGGAAAAAAACGCTCTCGGGTGCTTTAGAGTGCCGAGTTTATCACTGCGCATGAAGAAATGACCACTTCCAACGTTTGGTTTATGTTTTATAAGCATTTTTAATTTTATTGCTTAAATCGCATTTTCTCGGCGAGCTGAGCACTTTTTCTGAATTGTGCCGCTCCCGTCACTCTGGTTAGGTTGGCATGGAAAAAAACGCTCTCGGGTGCTGTAGAGTGCCGAGTTTATCACTGCGCATGAAGAAATGACCACCTCCAACGTTTGGTTTATGTTTTATAAGCATTTTTAATTTTATTGCTTAAATCGCATTTTCTCGGCGAGCTGAGCACTTTTTCTGAATTGTGCCGCTCCCGTCACTCTGGTTAGGTTGGCATGGAAAAAACGCTCTCGGGTGCTTTAGAGTGCCGAGTTTATCACTGCGCATGAAGAAATGACCACCTCCAACGTTTGGTTTAAGTTTTATAAGCATTTTTAATTTTATTGCTTAAATCGCATTTTCTCGGCGAGCTGAGCACTTTTTCTGAATTGTGCCGCTCCCGTCACTCTGGTTAGGTTGGCATGGAAAAAAACGCTCTCGGGTGCTGTAGAGTGCCGAGTTTATCACTGCGCATGAAGAAATGACCACCTCCAACGTTTGGTTTATGTTTTATAAGCATTTTTAATTTTATTGCTTAAATCGCATTTTCTCGGCGAGCTGAGCACTTTTTCTGAATTGTGCCGCTCCCGTCACTCTGGTTAGGTTGGCATGGAAAAAACGCTCTCGGGTGCTTTAGAGTGCCGAGTTTATCACTGCGCATGAAGAAATGACCACCTCCAACGTTTGGTTTATGTTTTATAAGCATTTTTAATTTTATTGCTTAAATCGCATTTTCTCGGCGAGCTGAGCACTTTTTCTGAATTGTGCCGCTCCCGTCACTCTGGTTAGGTTGGCATGGAAAAAAACGCTCTCGGGTGCTGTAGAGTGCCGAGTTTATCACTGCGCATGAAGAAATGACCACCTCCAACGTTTGGTTTATGTTTTATAAGCATTTTTAATTTTATTGCTTAAATTGCATTTTCTCGGCGAGCTGAGCACTTTTTCTGAATTGTGCCGCTCCCGTCACTCTGGTTAGGTTGGCATGGAAAAAAACGCTCTCGGGTGCTTCAGAGTGCCGAGTTTATCACTGCGCATGAAGAAATGACCACCTCCAACGTTTGGTTTATGTTTTATAAGCATTTTTAATTTTATTGCTTAAATCGCATTTTCTCGGCGAGCTGAGCACTTTTTCTGAATTGTGCCGCTCCCGTCACTCTGGTTAGGTTGGCATGGAAAAAAACGCTCTCGGGTGCTTTAGAGTGCCGAGTTTATCACTGCGCATGAAGAAATTACCACCTCCAACGTTTGGTTTATGTTTTATAAGCATTTTTAATTTTATTGCTTAAATCGCATTTTCTCGGCGAGCTGAGCACTTTTTCTGAATTGTGCCGCTCCCGTCACTCTGGTTAGGTTGGCATGGAGAAAAACGTCTCGGGTGCTTCAGAGTGCCGAGTTTATCACTGCGCATGAAGAAATGACCACCTCCAACGTTTGGTTTGTGCTTTTATAACATTTTTAATTTTATTGCTTAAATCGCATTTTCTCGGCGAGCTGAGCACTTTTTCTGAATTGTGCCGCTCCCGTCACTCTGGTTAGGTTGGCATGGAAAAAACGCTCTCGGGTGCTTTAGAGTGCCGAGTTTATCACTGCGCATGAAGAAATGACCACCTCCAACGTTTGGTTTAAGTTTTATAAGCATTTTTAATTTTATTGCTTAAATCGCATTTTCTCGGCGAGCTGAGCACTTTTTCTGAATTGTGCCGCTCCCGTCACTCTGGTTAGGTTGGCATGGAAAAAAACGCTCTCGGGTGCTGTAGAGTGCCGAGTTTATCACTGCGCATGAAGAAATGACCACCTCCAACGTTTGGTTTATGTTTTATAAGCATTTTTAATTTTATTGCTTAAATCGCATTTTCTCGGCGAGCTGAGCACTTTTTCTGAATTGTGCCGCTCCCGTCACTCTGGTTAGGTTGGCATGGAAAAAAACGCTCTCGGGTGCTGTAGAGTGCCGAGTTTATCACTGCGCATGAAGAAATGACCACCTCCAACGTTTGGTTTGTGTTTTATAAGCATTTTTAATTTTATTGCTTAAATCGCATTTTCTCGGCGAGCTGAGCACTTTTTCTGAATTGTGCCGCTCCCGTCACTCTGGTTAGGTTGGCATGGAAAAAAACGCTCTCGGGTGCTTTAGAGTGCCGAGTTTATCACTGCGCATGAAGAAATGACCACTTCCAACGTTTGGTTTATGTTTTATAAGCATTTTTAATTTTATTGCTTAAATCGCATTTTCTCGGCGAGCTGAGCACTTTTTCTGAATTGTGCCGCTCCCGTCACTCTGGTTAGGTTGGCATGGAAAAAAACGCTCTCGGGTGCTGTAGAGTGCCGAGTTTATCACTGCGCATGAAGAAATGACCACCTCCAACGTTTGGTTTATGTTTTATAAGCATTTTTAATTTTATTGCTTAAATCGCATTTTCTCGGCGAGCTGAGCACTTTTTCTGAATTGTGCCGCTCCCGTCACTCTGGTTAGGTTGGCATGGAAAAAACGCTCTCGGGTGCTTTAGAGTGCCGAGTTTATCACTGCGCATGAAGAAATGACCACCTCCAACGTTTGGTTTAAGTTTTATAAGCATTTTTAATTTTATTGCTTAAATCGCATTTTCTCGGCGAGCTGAGCACTTTTTCTGAATTGTGCCGCTCCCGTCACTCTGGTTAGGTTGGCATGGAAAAAAACGCTCTCGGGTGCTGTAGAGTGCCGAGTTTATCACTGCGCATGAAGAAATGACCACCTCCAACGTTTGGTTTATGTTTTATAAGCATTTTTAATTTTATTGCTTAAATCGCATTTTCTCGGCGAGCTGAGCACTTTTTCTGAATTGTGCCGCTCCCGTCACTCTGGTTAGGTTGGCATGGAAAAAACGCTCTCGGGTGCTTTAGAGTGCCGAGTTTATCACTGCGCATGAAGAAATGACCACCTCCAACGTTTGGTTTATGTTTTATAAGCATTTTTAATTTTATTGCTTAAATCGCATTTTCTCGGCGAGCTGAGCACTTTTTCTGAATTGTGCCGCTCCCGTCACTCTGGTTAGGTTGGCATGGAAAAAAACGCTCTCGGGTGCTGTAGAGTGCCGAGTTTATCACTGCGCATGAAGAAATGACCACCTCCAACGTTTGGTTTATGTTTTATAAGCATTTTTAATTTTATTGCTTAAATTGCATTTTCTCGGCGAGCTGAGCACTTTTTCTGAATTGTGCCGCTCCCGTCACTCTGGTTAGGTTGGCATGGAAAAAAACGCTCTCGGGTGCTTCAGAGTGCCGAGTTTATCACTGCGCATGAAGAAATGACCACCTCCAACGTTTGGTTTATGTTTTATAAGCATTTTTAATTTTATTGCTTAAATCGCATTTTCTCGGCGAGCTGAGCACTTTTTCTGAATTGTGCCGCTCCCGTCACTCTGGTTAGGTTGGCATGGAAAAAAACGCTCTCGGGTGCTTTAGAGTGCCGAGTTTATCACTGCGCATGAAGAAATTACCACCTCCAACGTTTGGTTTATGTTTTATAAGCATTTTTAATTTTATTGCTTAAATCGCATTTTCTCGGCGAGCTGAGCACTTTTTCTGAATTGTGCCGCTCCCGTCACTCTGGTTAGGTTGGCATGGAGAAAAACGTCTCGGGTGCTTCAGAGTGCCGAGTTTATCACTGCGCATGAAGAAATGACCACCTCCAACGTTTGGTTTGTGCTTTTATAACATTTTTAATTTTATTGCTTAAATCGCATTTTCTCGGCGAGCTGAGCACTTTTTCTGAATTGTGCCGCTCCCGTCACTCTGGTTAGGTTGGCATGGAAAAAAACGCTCTCGGGTGCTTTAGAGTGCCGAGTTTATCACTGCGCATGAAGAAATGACCACCTCCAACGTTTGGTTTATGTTTTATAAGCATTTTTAATTTTATTGCTTAAATCGCATTTTCTCGGCGAGCTGAGCACTTTTTCTGAATTGTGCCGCTCCCGTCACTCTGGTTAGGTTGGCATGGAAAAAAACGCTCTCCGTTGCTTTAGAGTGCCGAGTTTATCACTGCGCATGAAGAAATGACCAACTCCAACGTTTGGTTTATGTTTTATAAGCATTTTTAATTTTATTGCTTAAATCGCATTTTCTCGGCGAGCTGAGCACTTTTTCTGAATTGTGCCGCTCCCGTCACTCTGGTTAGGTTGGCATGGAAAAAAACGCTCTCGGGTGCTTCAGAGTGCCGAGTTTATCACTGCGCATGAAGAAATGACCACCTCCAACGTTTGGTTTGTGTTTTATAAGCATTTTTAATTTTATTGCTTAAATCGCATTTTCTCGGCGAGCTGAGCACTTTTTCTGAATTGTGCCGCTCCCGTCACTCTGGTTAGGTTGGCATGGAAAAAAACGCTCTCGGGTGCTGTAGAGTGCCGAGTTTATCACTGCGCATGAAGAAATGACCACCTCCAACGTTTGGTTTATGTTTTATAAGCATTTTTAATTTTATTGCTTAAATCGCATTTTCTCGGCGAGCTGAGCACTTTTTCTGAATTGTGCCGCTCCCGTCACTCTGGTTAGGTTGGCATGGAAAAAAACGCTCTCGGGTGCTTTAGAGTGCCGAGTTTATCACTGCGCATGAAGAAATGACCACCTCCAACGTTTGGTTTATGTTTTATAAGCATTTTTAATTTTATTGCTTAAATCGCATTTTCTCGGCGAGCTGAGCACTTTTTCTGAATTGTGCCGCTCCCGTCACTCTGGTTAGGTTGGCATGGAAAAAAACGCTCTCGGGTGCTTCAGAGTGCCGAGTTTATCACTGCGCATGAAGAAATGACCACCTCCAACGTTTGGATTGTGCGTTTATAAGCATTTTTAATTTTATTGCTTAAATCGCATTTTCTCGGCGAGCTGAGCACTTTTTCTGAATTGTGCCGCTCCCGTCACTCTGGTTAGGTTGGCATGGAAAAAAACGTCTCGGGTGCTTCAGAGTGCCGAGTTTATCACTGCGCATGAAGAAATGACCACCTCCAACGTTTGGTTTGTGCTTTTATAACATTTTTAATTTTATTGCTTAAATCGCATTTTCTCGGCGAGCTGAGCACTTTTTCTGAATTGTGCCGCTCCCGTCACTCTGGTTAGGTTGGCATGGAAAAAAACGCTCTCGGGTGCTTCAGAGTGCCGAGTTTATCACTGCGCATGAAGAAATGACCACCTCCAACGTTTGGTTTGTGTTTTATAAGCATTTTTAATTTTATTGCTTAAATCGCATTTTCTCGGCGAGCTGAGCACTTTTTCTGAATTGTGCCGCTACCGTCACTCTGGTTAGGTTGGCATGGAAAAAAACGCTCTCGGGTGCTGTAGAGTGCCGAGTTTATCACTGCGCATGAAGAAATGACCACCTCCAACGTTTGGTTTATGTTTTATAAGCATTTTTAATTTTATTGCTTAAATCGCATTTTCTCGGCGAGCTGAGCACTTTTTCTGAATTGTGCCGCTCCCGTCACTCTGGTTAGGTTGGCATGGAAAAAAACGCTCTCGGGTGCTTTAGAGTGCCGAGTTTATCACTGCGCATGAAGAAATGACCACCTCCAACGTTTGGTTTATGTTTTATAAGCATTTTTAATTTTATTGCTTAAATCGCATTTTCTCGGCGAGCTGAGCACTTTTTCTGAATTGTGCCGCTCCCGTCACTCTGGTTAGGTTGGCATGGAAAAAAACGTCTCGGGTGCTTCAGAGTGCCGAGTTTATCACTGCGCATGAAGAAATGACCACCTCCAACGTTTGGTTTGTGCTTTTATAACATTTTTAATTTTATTGCTTAAATCGCATTTTCTCGGCGAGCTGAGCACTTTTTCTGAATTGTGCCGCTCCCGTCACTCTGGTTAGGTTGGCATGGAAAAAAACGCTCTCGGGTGCTGTAGAGTGCCGAGTTTATCACTGCGCATGAAGAAATGACCACCTCCAACGTTTGGTTTATGTTTTATAAGCATTTTTAATTTTATTGCTTAAATCGCATTTTCTCGGCGAGCTGAGCACTTTTTCTGAATTGTGCCGCTCCCGTCACTCTGGTTAGGTTGGCATGGAAAAAAACGCTCTCGGGTGCTTTAGAGTGCCGAGTTTATCACTGCGCATGAAGAAATGACCACCTCCAACGTTTGGTTTATGTTTTATAAGCATTTTTAATTTTATTGCTTAAATCGCATTTTCTCGGCGAGCTGAGCACTTTTTCTGAATTGTGCCGCTCCCGTCACTCTGGTTAGGTTGGCATGGAAAAAAACGCTCTCGGGTGCTTTAGAGTGCCGAGTTTATCACTGCGCATGAAGAAATGACCACCTCCAACCTTTGGTTTATGTTTTATAAGCATTTTTAATTTTATTGCTTAAATCGCATTTTCTCGGCGAGCTGAGCACTTTTTCTGAATTGTGCCGCTCCCGTCACTCTGGTTAGGTTGGCATGGAAAAAAACGCTCTCGGGTGCTTTAGAGTGCCGAGTTTATCACTGCGCATGAAGAAATGACCACCTCCAACGTTTGGTTTATGTTTTATAAGCATTTTTAATTTTATTGCTTAAATCGCATTTTTTCGGCGAGCTGAGCACTTTTTCTGAATTGTGCCGCTCCCGTCACTCTGGTTAGATTGGCATGGAAAAAAACGGTCTCCGGTGCTTTAGAGTGCCGAGTTTATCACTGCGCATGAAGAAATGACCACCTCCAACGTTTGGTTTATGTTTTATAAGCATTTTTAATTTTATTGCTTAAATCGCATTTTCTCGGCGAGCTGAGCACTTTTTCTGAATTGTGCCGCTCCCGTCACTCTGGTTAGGTTGGCATGGAAAAAAACGTCTCGGGTGCTTCAGAGTGCCGAGTTTATCACTGCGCATGAAGAAATGACCACCTCCAACGTTTGGTTTATGTTTTATAAGCATTTTTAATTTTATTGCTTAAATCGCATTTTCTCGGCGAGCTGAGCACTTTTTCTGAATTGTGCCGCTCCCGTCACTCTGGTTAGGTTGGCATGGAAAAAAACGCTCTCGGGTGCTTCAGAGTGCCGAGTTTATCACTGCGCATGAAGAAATGACCACCTCCAACGTTTGGATTGTGCGTTTATAAGCATTTTTAATTTTATTGCTTAAATCGCATTTTCTCGGCGAGCTGAGCACTTTTTCTGAATTGTGCCGCTCCCGTCACTCTGGTTAGGTTGGCATGGAAAAAAACGTCTCGGGTGCTTCAGAGTGCCGAGTTTATCACTGCGCATGAAGAAATGACCACCTCCAACGTTTGGTTTGTGCTTTTATAACATTTTTAATTTTATTGCTTAAATCGCATTTTCTCGGCGAGCTGAGCACTTTTTCTGAATTGTGCCGCTCCCGTCACTCTGGTTAGGTTGGCATGGAAAAAAACGCTCTCGGGTGCTTTAGAGTGCCGAGTTTATCACTGCGCATGAAGAAATGACCACCTCCAACGTTTGGTTTATGTTTTATAAGCATTTTTAATTTTATTGCTTAAATCGCAATTTCTCGGCGAGCTGAGCACTTTTTCTGAATTGTGCCGCTCCCGTCACTCTGGTTAGGTTGGCATGGAAAAAAACGCTCTCGGGTGCTTCAGAGTGCCGAGTTTATCACTGCGCATGAAGAAATGACCACCTCCAACGTTTGGTTTATGTTTTATAAGCATTTTTAATTTTATTGCTTAAATCGTTTTTTCTCGGCGAGCTGAGCACTTTTTCTGAATTGTGCCGGTCCCGTCACTCTGGTTAGGTTGGCATGGAAAAAAACGCTCTCGGGTGCTTTAGAGTGCCGAGTTTATCACTGCGCATGAGGAAATTACCACCTCCAACGTTTGGTTTATGTTTTATAAGCATTTTTAATTTTATTGCTTAAATCCCATTTTCTCGGCGAGCTGAGCACTTTTTCTGAATTGTGCCGCTCCCGTCACTCTGGTTAGGTTGGCATGGAAAAAAACGCTCTCGGGTGCTTTAGAGTGCCGAGTTTATCACTGCGCATGAAGAAATGACCACCTCCAACGTTTGGTTTATGTTTTATAAGCATTTTTAATTTTATTGCTTAACGCATTTTCTCGGCGAGCTGAGCACTTTTTCTGAATTGTGCCGCTCCGGTCACTCTGGTTAGGTTGGCATGGAAAAAAACGCTCTCGGATTCTTTAGAGTGCCGAGTTTATCACTGCGCATGAAGAAATGACCACCTCCAACGTTTGGTTTATGTTTTATAAGCATTTTTAATTTTATTGCTTAAATCGCATTTTCTCGGCGAGCTGAGCACTTTTTCTGAATTGTGCCGCTCCCGTCACTCTGGTTAGGTTGGCATGGAAAAAAAACGCTCTCGGGTGCTTTAGAGTGCCGAGTTTATCACTGCGCATGAAGAAATGACCACCTCCAACGTTTGGTTTATGTTTTATAAGCATTTTTAATTTTATTGCTTAAATCGCATTTTCTCGGCGAGCTGAGCACTTTTTCTGAATTGTGCCGCTCCCGTCACTCTGGTTAGGTTGGCATGGAAAAAAACGCTCTCGGGTGCTTTAGAGTGCCGAGTTTATCACTGCGCATGAAGAAATGACCACCTCCAACGTTTGGTTTATGTTTTATAAGCATTTTTAATTTTATTGCTTAAATCGCATTTTCTCGGCGAGCTGAGCACTTTTTCTGAATTGTGCCGCTCCCGTCACTCTGGTTAGGTTGGCATGGAAAAAAACGCTCTCGGGTGCTTTAGAGTGCCGAGTTTATCACTGCGCATGAAGAAATGACCACCTCCAACGTTTGGTTTATGTTTTATAAGCATTTTTAATTTTATTGCTTAAATCGCATTTTCTCGGCGAGCTGAGCACTTTTTCTGAATTGTGCCGCTCCCGTCACTCTGGTTAGGTTGGCATGGAAAAAAACGCTCTCGGGTGCTTTAGAGTGCCGAGTTTATCACTGCGCATGAAGAAATGACCACCTCCAACGTTTGGTTTATGTTTTATAAGCATTTTTAATTTTATTGCTTAAATCGCATTTTCTCGGCGAGCTGAGCACTTTTTCTGAATTGTGCCGCTCCCGTCACTCTGGTTAGGTTGGCATGGAAAAAAACGCTCTCGGGTGCTTTAGAGTGCCGAGTTTATCACTGCGCATGAAGAAATGACCACCTCCAACGTTTGGTTTATGTTTTATAAGCATTTTTAATTTTATTGCTTAAATCGCATTTTCTCGGCGAGCTGAGCACTTTTTCTGAATTGTGCCGCTCCCGTCACTCTGGTTAGGTTGGCATGGAAAAAAACGCTCTCGGGTGCTTTAGAGTGCCGAGTTTATCACTGCGCATGAAGAAATGACCACCTCCAACGTTTGGTTTATGTTTTATAAGCATTTTTAATTTTATTGCTTAAATCGCATTTTCTCGGCGAGCTGAGCACTTTTTCTGAATTGTGCCGCTCCCGTCACTCTGGTTAGGTTGGCATGGAAAAAAACGCTCTCGGGTGCTTTAGAGTGCCGAGTTTATCACTGCGCATGAAGAAATGACCACCTCCAACGTTTGGTTTATGTTTTATAAGCATTTTTAATTTCATTGCTTAAATCGCATTTTCTCGGCGAGCTGAGCACTTTTTCTGAATTGTGCCGCTCCCGTCACTCTGGTTAGGTTGGCATGGAAAAAAAGGCTCTCGGGTGCTTTAGAGTGCCGAGTTTATCACTGCGCATGAAGAAATGACCACCTCCAACGTTTGGTTTATGTTTTATAAGCATTTTTAATTTTATTGCTTAAATCGCATTTTCTCGGCGAGCTGAGCACTTTTTCTGAATTGTGCCGCTCCCGTCACTCTGGTTAGGTTGGCATGGGAAAAAACGCTCTCGGGTGCTTTAGAGTGCCGAGTTTATCACTGCGCATGAAGAAATGACCACCTCCAACGTTTGGTTTATGTTTTATAAGCATTTTCAATTTTATTGCTTAAATCGCATTTTCTCGGCGAGCTGAGCACTTTTTCTGAATTGTGCCGCTCCCGTCACTCTGGTTAGGTTGGCATGGAAAAAAACGCTCTCGGGTGCTTTAGAGTGCCGAGTTTATCACTGCGCATGAAGAAATGACCACCTCCAACGTTTGGTTTATGTTTTATAAGAATTTTTAATTTTATTGCTTAAATCGCATTTTCTCGGCGAGCTGAGCACTTTTTCTGAATTGTGCCGCTCCCGTCACTCTGGTTAGGTTGGCATGGAAAAAAACGCTCTCGGGTGCTTTAGAGTGCCGAGTTTATCACTGGGCATGAAGAAATGACCACCTCCAACCTTTGGTTTATGTTTTATAAGCATTTTTAATTTTATTGCTTAAATCGCATTTTCTCGGCGAGCTGAGCACTTTTTCTGAATTGTGCCGCTCCCGTCACTCTGGTTAGGTTGGCATGGAAAAAAACGCTCTCGGGTGCTTTAGAGTGCCGAGTTTATCACTGCGCATGAAGAAATGACCACCTCCAACGTTTGGTTTATGTTTTATAAGCATTTTTAATTTTATTGCTTAAATCGCATTTTCTCGGCGAGCTGAGAACTTTTTCTGAATTGTGCCGCTCCCGTCACTCTTTAGGTTGGCATGGAAAAAAACTCTCTCGGGTGCTTTAGAGTGCCGAGTTTATCACTGCGCATGAAGAAATGACCACCTCCAACGTTTGGTTTATGTTTTATAAGCATTTTTAATTTTATTGCTTAAATCGCATTTTCTCGGCGAGCTGAGCACTTTTTCTGAATTGTGCCGCTCCCGTCACTCTGGTTAGGTTGGCATGGAAAAAAACGCTCTCGGGTGCTTTAGAGTGCCAAGTTTATCACTGCGCATGAAGAAATGACCACCTCCAACGTTTGGTTTATGTTTTATAAGCATTTCTAATTTTATTGCTTAAATCGCATTTTCTCGGCGAGCTGAGCACTTTTTCTGAATTGTGCCGCTCCCGTCACTCTGGTTAGGTTGGCATGGAAAAAAACGCTCTCGGGTGCTTCAGAGTGCCGAGTTTATCACTGCGCATGAAGAAATGACCACCTCCAACGTTTGGTTTATGTTTTATAAGCATTTTTAATTTTATTGCTTAAATCGCATTTTCTCGGCGAGCTGAGCACTTTTTCTGAATTGTGCCGCTCCGGTCACTCTGGTTAGGTTGGCATGGAAAAAAACGCTCTCGGGTGCTTTAGAGTGCCGAGTTTATCACTGCGCATGAAGAAATGGCCACCTCCAACGTTTGGTTTATGTTTTATAAGCATTTTTAATTTTATTGCTTAAATCGCATTTTCTCGGCGAGCTGAGCACTTTTTCTGAATTGTGCCGCTCCCGTCACTCTGGTTAGGTTGGCATGGAAAAAAACGCTCTCGGGTGCTTTAGAGTGCCGAGTTTATCACTGCGCATGAAGAAATGACCACCTCCAACGTTTGGTTTATGTTTTATAAGCATTTTTAATTTTATTGCTTAAATCGCATTTTCTCGGCGAGCTGAGCACTTTTTCTGAATTGTGCCGCTCCCGTCACTCTGGTTAGGTTGGCATGGAAAAAAACGCTCTCGGGTGCTTTAGAGTGCCGAGTTTATCACTGCGCATGAAGAAATGACCACCTCCAACGTTTGGTTTATGTTTTATAAGCATTTTTAATTTTATTGCTTAAATCGCATTTTCTCGGCGAGCTGAGCACTTTTTCTGAATTGTGCCGCTCCCGTCACTCTGGTTAGGTTGGCATGGAAAAAAACGCTCTCGGGTGCTTTAGAGTGCCGAGTTTATCACTGCGCATGAAGAAATGACCACCTCCAACGTTTGGTTTATGTTTTATAAGCATTTCTAATTTTATTGCTTAAATCGCATTTTCTCGGCGAGCTGAGCACTTTTTCTGAATTGTGCCGCTCCCGTCACTCTGGTTAGGTTGGCATGGAAAAAAACGCTCTCGGGTGCTTCAGAGTGCCGAGTTTATCACTGCGCATGAAGAAATGACCACCTCCAACGTTTGGTTTATGTTTTATAAGCATTTTTAATTTTATTGCTTAAATCGCATTTTCTCGGCGAGCTGAGCACTTTTTCTGAATTGTGCCGCTCCGGTCACTCTGGTTAGGTTGGCATGGAAAAAAACGCTCTCGGGTGCTTTAGAGTGCCGAGTTTATCACTGCGCATGAAGAAATGACCACCTCCAACGTTTGGTTTATGTTTTATAAGCATTTTTAATTTTATTGCTTAAATCGCATTTTCTCGGCGAGCTGAGCACTTTTTCTGAATTGTGCCGCTCCCGTCACTCTGGTTAGGTTGGCATGGAAAAAAACGCTCTCGGGTGCTTTAGAGTTCCGAGTTTATCACTGCGCATGAAGAAATGACCACCTCCAACGTTTGGTTTATGTTTTATAAGCATTTTTAATTTTATTGCTTAAATCGCATTTTCTCGGCGAGCTGAGCACTTTTTCTGAATTGTGCCGCTCCCGTCACTCTGGTTAGGTTGGCATGGAAAAAAACGCTCTCGGGTGCTTTAGAGTGCCGAGTTTATCACTGCGCATGAAGAAATGACCACCTCCAACGTTTGGTTTATGTTTTATAAGCATTTTTAATTTTATTGCTTAAATCGCATTTTCTCGGCGAGCTGAGCACTTTTTCTGAATTGTGCCGCTCCCGTCACTCTGGTTAGGTTGGCATGGAAAAAAACGCTCTCGGGTGCTTTAGAGTGCCGAGTTTATCACTGCGCATGAAGAAATGACCACCTCCAACGTTTGGTTTATGTTTTATAAGCATTTTTAATTTTATTGCTTAAATCGCATTTTCTCGGCGAGCTGAGCACTTTTTCTGAATTGTGCCGCTCCCGTCACTCTGGTTAGGTTGGCATGGAAAAAAACGCTCTCGGGTGCTTTAGAGTGCCGAGTTTATCACTGCGCACGAAGAAATGACCACCTCCAACGTTTGGTTTATGTTTTATAAGCATTTTTAATTTTATTGCTTAAATCGCATTTTCTCGGCGAGCTGAGCACTTTTTCTGAATTGTGCCGCTCCCGTCACTCTGGTTAGGTTGGCATGGAAAAAAACGCTCTCGGGTGCTTTACAGTGCCGAGTTTATCACTGCGCATGAAGAAATGACCACCTCCAACGTTTGGTTTACGTTTTATAAGCATTTTTAATTTTATTGCTTAAATCGCATTTTCTCGGCGAGCTGAGCACTTTTTCTGAATTGTGCCGCTCCCGTCACTCTGGTTAGGTTGGCATGGGAAAAAACGCTCTCGGGTGCTTTAGAGTGCCGAGTTTATCACTGCGCATGAAGAAATGACCACCTCCAACGTTTGGTTTATGTTTTATAAGCATTTTTAATTTTATTGCTTAAATCGCATTTTCTCGGCGAGCTGAGCACTTTTTCTGAATTGTGCCGCTCCCGTCACTCTGCACAGCAAAAACTGGAGTGTTGAAATTTCAGGGTTAAACATGTCAGAGTTGATTTCAACTCTCAAAGTGTCATTTTAACACATTCTGATTAAAATGGTGTTCAGTGTTGGAGTTATTTAACAGAGTTATTCCAACCTAAGCAAATCAACTCTGTAGAGATGTAAAGTGCATCTCGGCCGAGTTAACTTGCTTGATATGCCCCTGGGCTTCAGTCCAGGTAAACCCTTGTGTTATGCCCCTGGGCTTTCAGCAGGGTGAACCCGTGCATCAATCAATAGTCTCCTGTGCGTGGCGTGGTCAACCGTCGTTTATTTCGCTGCTGGAATCAGGAATGGATGCGGAGTTGGACTTTTACACGAGAGGTAAGCTACAAAATCAAACTTGTAGGAACAATAACATTGAATTAAACATCTGCTGAGAATATTTATGTAACTTTGCTAAGCATTTTTTGTGGTTGGCACTGGACAGCGAACGTTTGGATTTTTTTTTTAATGCAATGTTAACTTCACCACTAACGTTACCACTTGCTAAAAAATAAACATTAATAAAAAAAACGGTTTCCTATGTTATCCTTTGCATTTTACCAAGTCTCACGCGTGCTTGAGAGGTTGTATAAACAAGGCTTCATATTTAACTGTCGAATATAGTTTGGGGCTAACGTTAGCACATGTTAACAAGCTAACTTGAAGTTCATGGCGGGTGCATGGCATCAGTCCGACTGCCCAATACTCCCTCTTCCCATTTCTCCGACCATACACTTGTTAATTTCTGCGTCCATTAATCTAACCTTAACCCTAATCCTAACCATAACCCTCTAGAATAAGTAAGGGATAAACTGTTCAGAGGTTGTTATGGAGAAATAAGCCCCGACAGGATGAACTTTGGCTCCAACACGAAGTGAGGAGTTAATTCATGCAATAAACCCCGCACTTTGCGTAGGAGCCACGGCTAGAGTGAAATAATTAGCCTAAACAATTGCAGTTGGGTGCCTGTGTGGCAGACTCCCTGTGCCACTGCACCGAGACGAGTGTCCGAGGCTCTGATCATACAGGTGTGGTTAATAACTCTGATTAATGGGTAATGTAGGTAATGTAGTGGGCAGTCAGACTAAAAAGGGTCAACTTTACTGGTTCTGTGTTGTGTTTGTTTGGTCGCTGAAAACCAGCTTTTAACAGAGGGGAATGTTTTAATAAATCAGTTTTGCCTCAAATGTAAATGTTAATTACGGTAGCATGTGCTGCAGTCACTACAGCTAGTCGCTGCCACGTTCATCAATGAGAGCGTTTCCACTGGGCCTGCTGTGGCATGTTTTAACAGCCTCCCAGCAGCTGCTGAATGTGTTTGATCTTAGACATGCAGTGAAATTAATAATGAAACAATTTCTTGCATGATACACAACGTTTATGTGAGTGTTAAATAATTATTTCTTGCATGTTAAGTGTTTACTGACATTTGTTTGTTGTTGCATGTCTCAGAAAAATGTTGATCCAGGTTCGGTATTGCCAACAGCAGAAGTATGTGAAGTTGGATGAGGTTGATGGATGTTTTGATTTTGTGCAGTTCCATGACAAAGGTTTGTTTTTGTTTTACTTATTAATTAAGCTTGGTTTGATATAAAGGGCAGAACAACGCCCCTTTCTTTTAAGATTTGGACTGAAAAGGGAATGTATTTTATGCAGGGGATTATCTCTGAATTTGTTTACAGTGGTGGATTAAATTATTGAATGTGAAATGAGGCAAGATCAGTGCTAGCTTAAAGGTCCACTCAGATGTATCTTGTCTTTTCCAGTCATCGAGAGATTTTGCCTGCCACCTGACGCAAAATTAGTGTACAAAGATGCAACAGGGACAGAAGTTGATGAGGACATTTTCAGTGACCTTGTCAGCCAAGGCAATGTGACTCTATCAGTTTTCTCAAATGACGGTGAGAAATGTAAAGGGGTAAATTACATAATGCAATGTGTAAAACACTAATGCAAATTTATAAGTACAGAAATACAGTAAACAATTTCAATTTAATATTTTCAGAATTAAGTCATTTAATACACTTAAAGGTGGATCAAATATTCAATATCATTCTTTGTGGTTACACAACAGGGACATTCAGCCTGACTTTTATTAAATGGTTTAAATGTCATTTTAACTGACATAAATCCAACATGAATACCAAATGTATTTTTGATTAATCTAATTCATGCCTTTAAAACAATTTCTGAAAATATTTCTGAATTGCCTATCAAGACTGAGAATCAATTGATTAAATGAGTTGAGTCTATGGTGTGCCGTTGGCTTGGTTAGATCAAAAATCTTCTATGACTTTTTGTATACTGCAAATAAACACCCCACCCCCCTTCTTCTTTTTTTTTTTTTTTTTTTTTAGAATTTTCCGATTGCTCCTTGTCCTCTCCATCCGATTATTCTGATTCAAGCTTCAGTTCATGTGCAAGTACATCAACTATACTCCTAGATGAGGTTCCTAGGAAGAAACCAAGACTTGAGGGCCCACTTACTGCAGCATCTGCTAGAAAGGTTGTGCTAAGTACTCACAGGTTTCTTAAAATCAACATTTGTCATCCTTAAACTCTAGAAAGGCAGTTTATCACATTTGTTTTTTTGCTTCTTTTTCAAAGTTGATTGAAGATGTCCTTGGTACCAGCTCAGGTGGTGAAGAGGTCCTCCAAGAGTATCACACAACAAAAACTCTAACAGATGCTACCAGAAGAAAGTTGGTCAATATAATAGTGGCACACATGATTGATAAACACGGGTATGTGTGTTCTATTTGTCTGTACTATCCTTTTTTTATTAACAAGTTAACTACTTGGCCCTTGTATTAATGCTAATTTGATCTTTTCTCAGGCAACTCCCCAGCAAAGCTGTTCGAGAAGAGTACGCTCTTGGGATAGTGACAGTGTTCCCGTCCCTCAAAGACCCATACTCCAAGAAAGGCTATGTATAGTCATTATTATTGTACTGTCTGTTTACATAATTTTCATGTTTTGTCTACATTACAGTAACATTTAGATTCTGAAATTTCACAGTAGCTTATGAGGTTGACATCACATTAATTTTGAATGTATTTCCATTTTAGGAACATTTCTATGATGCTGCAAGCAGCACCGGATACATTTCTTGGCGTCTGAAAACGATTCAGAGAAAGAGTCGAAGAGGACATGCATCTACAAGTAGCCCCACTGGCTTTTCCCCAGGAGGAGGTCAGTCTATCTATCTATCTATCTATCTATCTATCTATCTATCTATCTATCTATCTATCTATCTATCTATCTATCTATCTATCTATCTATCTATCTATCTATCTATCTATCTATCTATCTATGTATCTATCTATCTATCTATCTATCTATCTATCTATCTATCTATCTATCTATCTCTCTATCTATCTCTCTATCTATCTCTCTATCTCTCTATCTCTCTCTCTATGCAACTGTCTTTCTTTCTCTAAGTACCCCTCATTTTTCTTTCTTTCTTACAACTTCATCTAGGGTGTTTCTTGTTTTTTTTCTTGAAAGAATTGTGTGCTTTTTTTCAGGAGGCCCAAATGTGCGCAGGTCCATTGTTGTTGACCAGCAGCTTGATGGGGATGCATACCAGGAAGCCATCTCCTTGCTCAACCATACAACAGACAGTTCCGTAATTTTTCTGAAGATGAGAGAGACCTTTCAGAATCGCCAAAAACTCATCCACGACTCAGACAAAACTCAAGATATCTTCTCCATCTTCCCAAGATTCCTGGATACATAGGGATTGGTAAGTATGAAATGGGATTTTTAGAATGCCTTGAAATGTGCTGAATGTGGTAGTAGTACATTTGCTTTCTTATAGATGAATCAAGACTTCACACTCCTGTTTGAAGAGGAGGTTTCCAACCTGCTGCTCCAGAAATGGGATCCGTTCTTCAGAGATAACGTCATCAAAGAGGCCAAGCGGCTCACCCCAACACCTGAGCTGCGCCGAATGCTGCAGGCCGCAGAGTCTCCAGCAAGTGAACTTGATGAGGCACCAAGTGAGTTTTGTTCGATAGAATTTGTTATAAGCAATTACAGTTCAATAGTCTTGTGATTAATAAAGACCGATTGATTTTATGTTACTGGACTTCAATTGTTCGTTCATTCTGTGTATTTCTTTTTCTTTTTTAAAAAAAAAAAAAAAATTCTTTAGCTGTCAGTTTACTTGTTGTTTGCAGTTCCATGGAGGAAGACATGCCAGTCTTTTGTCAAATAGATGATGTACTTCTGGTTGAAGATGACGTTTATTTTTTGACAAAAAAGCTATTTACAGAGATGTTTGTTGAACACCACCATGCCTTCAAAGTTTTACCAACTGAAGAGAGGTGTGTCATGAAAATGACTGAACTCAAATGTCACAAACCATTTGATATTCAAAGCTCATATAGTAAAGCAGATGAAAGTTTGTACATTATACCCTCGTTTATTATGTTTTAAATGACTGCATTGGGGGAAAGTTCTTAAAATAAATGGTAAGCAGATGGAAGTTTGTACATTATACCCTCATGTTTTAACTGACTGCATTGGGGGAAAAGTTAAAATAAATTGTGTTTTTGAAAATGCATTTTTCTCGGAATTGTCATTTTAATGGTTGTATTGTACTGTTTTTTTTTTTTAACTATGTAGTGTCAATTTAACCCAATTTAGGAAGTTAAAAAGGAGCTTTGATATAATGTAAATCGATAGTGTTAATTTAACCCAGTTTAGAGAGTTAAAAAGGAACTCTGATATAGTGTTAATGTAACTCGATATAGTGTTAATTTAACACAGTTTAGGGAGTTAAAAAGGAACTCTGATATAGTGTTAATGTAACTCGATATAGTGTTAATTTAACACAGTTTAGGGAGTTAAAAAGGAACTCTGATATAGTGTTAATGTAACTCGATATAGTGTTAATTCAACCCAGTCTAGGGAGTTAAAAAGTAACTCTGATATAGTGTTAATGTAACTCGATATAGTGTTAATTCAACCCAGTCTAGGGAGTTAAAAAGTAACTCTGATATAGTGTTAATGTAACTCGATATAGTGTTAATTCAACCCAGTCTAGGGAGTTAAAAAGTAACTCTAGGTACAGTGTTAAATAATTAACTATTTTGAAAGTGTTAATTTAACTCTGTAAAGTGTGGAGCTATATAAACCCGCAAAAAGTGTTAAAATTGACTCTGTGGGAGTTGATTCAACACTCCAGTTTTTGCTGTGTGGTTAGGTTGGCATGGGAAAAAACGCTCTCGGGTGCTTTAGAGTGCCGAGTTTATCACTGCGCATGAAGAAATGACCACCTCCAACGTTTGGTTTATGTTTTATAAGCATTTTTAATTTTATTGCTTAAATCGCATTTTCTCGGCGAGCTGAGCACTTTTTCTGAATTGTGCCGCTCCCGTCACTCTGGTTAGGTTGGCATGGAAAAAAACGCTCTCGGGTGCTTTAGAGTGCCGAGTTTATCACTGCGCATGAAGAAATGACCACCTCCAACGTTTGGTTTATGTTTTATAAGCATTTTTAATTTTATTGCTTAAATCGCATTTTCTCGGCGAGCTGAGCACTTTTTCTGAATTGTGCCGCTCCCGTCACTCTGGTTAGGTTGGCATGGAAAAAAACGCTCTCGGGTGCTTCAGAGTGCCGAGTTTATCACTGCGCATGAAGAAATGACCACCTCCAACGTTTGGTTTATGTTTTATAAGCATTTTTAATTTTATTGCTTAAATCGCATTTTCTCGGCGAGCTGAGCACTTTTTCTGAATTGTGCCGCTCCCGTCACTCTGGTTAGGTTGGCATGGAAAAAAACGCTCTCGGGTGCTTTAGAGTGCCGAGTTTATCACTGCGCATGAAGAAATGACCACCTCCAACGTTTGGTTTATGTTTTATAAGCATTTTTAATTTTATTGCTTAAATCGCATTTTCTCGGCGAGCTGAGCACTTTTTCTGAATTGTGCCGCTCCCGTCACTCTGGTTAGGTTGGCATGGAAAAAAACGCTCTCGGGTGCTTTAGAGTGCCGAGTTTATCACTGCGCATGAAGAAATGACCACCTCCAACGTTTGGTTTATGTTTTATAAGCATTTTTAATTTTATTGCTTAAATCGCATTTTCTCGGCGAGCTGAGCACTTTTTCTGAATTGTGCCGCTCCCGTCACTCTGGTTAGGTTGGCATGGAAAAAAACGCTCTCGGGTGCTTTAGAGTGCCGAGTTTATCACTGCGCATGAAGAAATGACCACCTCCAACGTTTGGTTTATGTTTTATAAGCATTTTTAATTTTATTGCTTAAATCGCATTTTCTCGGCGAGCTGAGCACTTTTTCTGAATTGTGCCGCTCCCGTCACTCTGGTTAGGTTGGCACCGAAAAAAACGCTCTCGGGTGCTTTAGAGTGCCGAGTTTATCACTGCGCATGAAGAAATGACCACCTCCAACGTTTGGTTTATGTTTTATAAGCATTTATAATTTGATTGCTTAAATCGCATTTTCTCGGCGAGCTGAGCACTTTTTCTGAATTGTGCCGCTCCCGTCACTCTGGTTAGGTTGGCATGGAAAAAAACGCTCTCGGGTGCTTTAGAGTGCCGAGTTTATCACTGCGCATGAAGAAATTACCACCTCCAACGTTTGGTTCATGTTTTATAAGCATTTTTAATTTTATTGCTTAAATCGCATTTTCTCGGCGAGCTGAGCACTTTTTCTGAATTGTGCCGCTCCCGTCACTCTGGTTAGGTTGGCATGGAAAAAAACGCTCTCGGGTGCTTTAGAGTGCCGAGTTTATCACTGCGCATGAAGAAATGACCACCTCCAACGTTTGGTTTATGTTTTATAAGCATTTTTAATTTTATTGCTTAAATCGCATTTTCTCGGCGAGCTGAGCACTTTTTCTGAATTGTGCCGCTCCCGTCACTCTGGTTAGGTTGGCATGGGAAAAAACGCTCTCGGGTGCTTTAGAGTGCCGAGTTTATCACTGCGCATGAAGAAATGACCACCTCCAACGTTTGGTTTATGTTTTATAAGCATTTTCAATTTTATTGCTTAAATCGCATTTTCTCGGCGAGCTGAGCACTTTTTCTGAATTGTGCCGCTCCCGTCACTCTGGTTAGGTTGGCATGGAAAAAAACGCTCTCGGGTGCTTTAGAGTGCCGAGTTTATCACTGCGCATGAAGAAATGACCACCTCCAACGTTTGGTTTATGTTTTATAAGAATTTTTAATTTTATTGCTTAAATCGCATTTTCTCGGCGAGCTGAGCACTTTTTCTGAATTGTGCCGCTCCCGTCACTCTGGTTAGGTTGGCATGGAAAAAAACGCTCTCGGGTGCTTTAGAGTGCCGACTTTATCACTGGGCATGAAGAAATGACCACCTCCAACCTTTGGTTTATGTTTTATAAGCATTTTTAATTTTATTGCTTAAATCGCATTTTCTCGGCGAGCTGAGCACTTTTTCTGAATTGTGCCGCTCCCGTCACTCTGGTTAGGTTGGCATGGAAAAAAACGCTCTCGGGTGCTTTAGAGTGCCGAGTTTATCACTGCGCATGAAGAAATGACCACCTCCAACGTTTGGTTTATGTTTTATAAGCATTTTTAATTTTATTGCTTAAATCGCATTTTCTCGGCGAGCTGAGAACTTTTTCTGAATTGTGCCGCTCCCGTCACTCTTTAGGTTGGCATGGAAAAAAACTCTCTCGGGTGCTTTAGAGTGCCGAGTTTATCACTGCGCATGAAGAAATGACCACCTCCAACGTTTGGTTTATGTTTTATAAGCATTTTTAATTTTATTGCTTAAATCGCATTTTCTCGGCGAGCTGAGCACTTTTTCTGAATTGTGCCGCTCCCGTCACTCTGGTTAGGTTGGCATGGAAAAAAACGCTCTCGGGTGCTTTAGAGTGCCAAGTTTATCACTGCGCATGAAGAAATGACCACCTCCAACGTTTGGTTTATGTTTTATAAGCATTTCTAATTTTATTGCTTAAATCGCATTTTCTCGGCGAGCTGAGCACTTTTTCTGAATTGTGCCGCTCCCGTCACTCTGGTTAGGTTGGCATGGAAAAAAACACTCTCGGGTGCTTCAGAGTGCCGAGTTTATCACTGCGCATGAAGAAATGACCACCTCCAACGTTTGGTTTATGTTTTATAAGCATTTTTAATTTTATTGCTTAAATCGCATTTTCTCGGCGAGCTGAGCACTTTTTCTGAATTGTGCCGCTCCGGTCACTCTGGTTAGGTTGGCATGGAAAAAAACGCTCTCGGGTGCTTTAGAGTGCCGAGTTTATCACTGCGCATGAAGAAATGACCACCTCCAACGTTTGGTTTATGTTTTATAAGCATTTTTAATTTTATTGCTTAAATCGCATTTTCTCGGCGAGCTGAGCACTTTTTCTGAATTGTGCCGCTCCCGTCACTCTGGTTAGGTTGGCATGGAAAAAAACGCTCTCGGGTGCTTTAGAGTGCCGAGTTTATCACTGCGCATGAAGAAATGACCACCTCCAACGTTTGGTTTATGTTTTATAAGCATTTTTAATTTTATTGCTTAAATCGCATTTTCTCGGCGAGCTGAGCACTTTTTCTGAATTGTGCCGCTCCCGTCACTCTGGTTAGGTTGGCATGGAAAAAAACGCTCTCGGGTGCTTTAGAGTGCCGAGTTTATCACTGCGCATGAAGAAATGACCACCTCCAACGTTTGGTTTATGTTTTATAAGCATTTTTAATTTTATTGCTTAAATCGCATTTTCTCGGCGAGCTGAGCACTTTTTCTGAATTGTGCCGCTCCCGTCACTCTGGTTAGGTTGGCATGGAAAAAAAACGCTCTCGGGTGCTTTAGAGTGCCGAGTTTATCACTGCGCATGAAGAAATGACCACCTCCAACGTTTGGTTTATGTTTTACAAGCATTTTTAATTTTATTGCTTAAATCGCATTTTCTCGGCGAGCTGAGCACTTTTTCTGAATTGTGCCGCTCCCGTCACTCTGGTTAGGTTGGCATGGAAAAAAACGCTCTCGGGTGCTTTAGAGTGCCGAGTTTATCACTGCGCATGAAGAAATGACCACCTCCAACGTTTGGTTTATGTTTTATAAGCATTTTTAATTTTATTGCTTAAATCGCATTTTCTCGGCGAGCTGAGCACTTTTTCTGAATTGTGCCGCTCCCGTCACTCTGGTTAGGTTGGCATGGAAAAAAACGCTCTCGGGTGCTTCAGAGTGCCGAGTTTATCACTGCGCATGAAGAAATGACCACCTCCAACGTTTGGTTTATGTTTTATAAGCATTTTTAATTTTATTGCTTAAATCGCATTTTCTCGGCGAGCTGAGCACTTTTTCTGAATTGTGCCGCTCCCGTCACTCTGGTTAGGTTGCCATGGAAAAAAACGTTCTCGGGTGCTTTAGAGTGCCGAGTTTATCACTGCGCATGAAGAAATGACCACCTCCAACGTTTGGTTTATGTTTTATAAGCATTTTTAATTTTATTGCTTTAATCGCATTTTCTCGGCGAGCTGAGCACTTTTTCTGAATTGTGCCGCTCCCGTCACTCTGGTTAGGTTGGCATGGAAAAAAACGCTCTCGGATTCTTTAGAGTGCCGAGTTTATCACTGCGCATGAAGAAATGACCACCTCCAACGTTTGGTTTATGTTTTATAAGCATATTTAATTTTATTGCTTAAATCGCATTTTCTCGGCGAGCTGAGCACTTTTTCTGAATTGTGCCGCTCCCGTCACTCTGGTTAGGTTGGCATGGAAAAAAACGCTCTCGGGTGCTTTAGAGTGCCGAGTTTATCACTGCGCACGAAGAAATGACCACCTCCAACGTTTGGTTTATGTTTTATAAGCATTTTTAATTTTATTGCTTAAATCGCATTTTCTCGGCGAGCTGAGCACTTTTTCTGAATTGTGCCGCTCCCGTCACTCTGGTTAGGTTGGCATGGAAAAAAACGCTCTCGGGTGCTTTACAGTGCCGAGTTTATCACTGCGCATGAAGAAATGACCACCTCCAACGTTTGGTTTACGTTTTATAAGCATTTTTAATTTTATTGCTTAAATCGCATTTTCTCGGCGAGCTGAGCACTTTTTCTGAATTGTGCCGCTCCCGTCACTCTGGTTAGGTTGGCATGGGAAAAAACGCTCTCGGGTGCTTTAGAGTGCCGAGTTTATCACTGCGCATGAAGAAATGACCACCTCCAACGTTTGGTTTATGTTTTATAAGCATTTTTAATTTTATTGCTTAAATCGCATTTTCTCGGCGAGCTGAGCACTTTTTCTGAATTGTGCCGCTCCCGTCACTCTGGTTAGGTTGGCATGGGAAAAAACGCTCTCGGGTGCTTTAGAGTGCCGAGTTTATCACTGCGCATGAAGAAATGACCACCTCCAACGTTTGGTTTATGTTTTATAAGCATTTTTAATTTTATTGCTTAAATCGCATTTTCTCGGCGAGCTGAGCACTTTTTCTGAATTGTGCCGCTCCCGTCACTCTGGTTAGGTTGGCATGGAAAAAAACGCTCTCGGGTGCTTTAGAGTGCCGAGTTTATCACTGCGCATGAAGAAATGACCACCTCCAACGTTTGGTTTATGTTTTATAAGCATTTTTAATTTTATTGCTTAAATCGCATTTTCTCGGCGAGCTGAGCACTTTTTCTGAATTGTGCCGCTCCCGTCACTCTGGTTAGGTTGGCATGGAAAAAAACGCTCTCGGGTGCTTCAGAGTGCCGAGTTTATCACTGCGCATGAAGAAATGACCACCTCCAACGTTTGGTTTATGTTTTATAAGCATTTTTAATTTTATTGCTTAAATCGCATTTTCTCGGCGAGCTGAGCACTTTTTCTGAATTGTGCCGCTCCCGTCACTCTGGTTAGGTTGGCATGGAAAAAAACGCTCTCGGGTGCTTTAGAGTGCCGAGTTTATCACTGCGCATGAAGAAATGACCACCTCCAACGTTTGGTTTATGTTTTATAAGCATTTTTAATTTTATTGCTTAAATCGCATTTTCTCGGCGAGCTGAGCACTTTTTCTGAATTGTGCCGCTCCCGTCACTCTGGTTAGGTTGGCATGGAAAAAAACGCTCTCGGGTGCTTTAGAGTGCCGAGTTTATCACTGCGCATGAAGAAATGACCACCTCCAACGTTTGGTTTATGTTTTATAAGCATTTTTAATTTTATTGCTTAAATCGCATTTTCTCGGCGAGCTGAGCACTTTTTCTGAATTGTGCCGCTCCCGTCACTCTGGTTAGGTTGGCATGGAAAAAAACGCTCTCGGGTGCTTTAGAGTGCCGAGTTTATCACTGCGCATGAAGAAATGACCACCTCCAACGTTTGGTTTATGTTTTATAAGCATTTTTAATTTTATTGCTTAAATCGCATTTTCTCGGCGAGCTGAGCACTTTTTCTGAATTGTGCCGCTCCCGTCACTCTGGTTAGGTTGGCATGGAAAAAAACGCTCTCGGGTGCTTTAGAGTGCCGAGTTTATCACTGCGCATGAAGAAATGACCACCTCCAACGTTTGGTTTATGTTTTATAAGCATTTTTAATTTTATTGCTTAAATCGCATTTACTCGGCGAGCTGAGCACTTTTTCTGAATTGTGCCGCTCCCGTCACTCTGGTTAGGTTGGCATGGAAAAAAACGCTCTCGGGTGCTTCCGAGTTTATCACTGCGCATGAAGAAATGACCACCTCCAACGTTTGGTTTATGTTTTATAAGCATTTTTAATTTTATTGCTTAAATCGTTTTTTCTCGGCGAGCTGAGCACTTTTTCTGAATTGTGCCGGTCCCGTCACTCTGGTTAGGTTGGCATGGAAAAAAACGCTCTCGGGTGCTTTAGAGTGCCGAGTTTATCACTGCGCATGAGGAAATTACCACCTCCAACGTTTGGTTTATGTTTTATAAGCATTTTTAATTTTATTGCTTAAATCCCATTTTCTCGGCGAGCTGAGCACTTTTTCTGAATTGTGCCGCTCCCGTCACTCTGGTTAGGTTGGCATGGAAAAAAACGCTCTCGGGTGCTTTAGAGTGCCGGGTTTATCACTGCGCATGAAGAAATGACCACCTCCAACGTTTGGTTTATGTTTTATAAGCATTTTTAATTTTATTGCTTAAATCGCATTTTCTCGGCGAGCTGAGCACTTTTTCTGAATTGTGCCGCTCCCGTCACTCTGGTTAGGTGGAAAAAAACGCTCTCGGGTGCTTTAGAGTGCCGAGTTTATCACTGCGCATGAAGAAATGACCACCTCCAACGTTTGGTTTATGTTTTATAAGCATTTTTAATTTTATTG
>NW_026872180.1:0-56620 GCF_033458585.1 Syngnathus typhle
GGTTGATTTTTAGATCTAAAATAGGTTGATATATAGACCTAAAATAGACGCCTAAATTAGGTTGATTTATAGACCCTTAGGTTGATTTATAGACCTAAAGTAGACGTTTAAAATGGGTTTATTTATAGATCTAAAATAGACCAAAACTAGACGTCTAAAATAGGTTAATTTTTAAACCAGAAATAGACGTCTAAAATAGGTTGATTTTTAGATCTAAAATAGGTTGATATATAGACCTAAAATAGACACCTAAATTAGATTGATTTATAGACCTAACGTAGACGTTTAAAATAGGTTTATTTATAGATCTAAAATAGGTTGATTTATAGACCAGAAATAGACGTCTAAAATAGGTTGATTTTTAGATCTAAAATAGGTTGATATATAGACCTAAAATAGACGCCTAAATTAGGTTGATTTATAGACCCTTAGGTTGATTAATCGACCTACAGTAGACGTTTAAAATAGGTTTATTTATAGATCTAAAATAGACCAGAAATAGACGTCTAAAATAGGTTGGTTTTTAGATCTAAAATAGGTTGATATATAGACCTAAAATAGACGCCTAAATTAGGTTGATTTATAGACCCTTAGGTTGATTTATAGACCTAAAGTAGACGTTTAAAATAGATCTAAAATAGGTTGATTTATAGACCAGAAATAGACGTCCAAAATAGGTTGATTTTTAGATCTAAAATAGGTTGATATATAGACCTAAAATAGACGCCTAAATTAGGTTGATTTATAGACCCTTAGGTTGATTTATAGACCTAAAGTAGACGTTTAAAATGGGTTCATTTATAGATCTAAAATAGACCAGAAATAGACGTCTAAAATAGGTTGATTTTTAGATCTAAAATAGGTTGATATATAGACCTAAAATAGACGCCTAAATTAGGTTGATTTATAGACCCTTAGGTTGATTTATAGACCTAAAGTAGACGTTTAAAATAGATATAAAATAGGTTGATTTATAGACAAGAAATAGACGTCTAAAAAAGGTTGATTTTTTAGATCTAAAACAGGTTGATATATAGACCTAAAATAGACGCCTAAATTAGGTTGATTTATAGACCCTTAGGTTGATTTATAGACCTAAAGTAGACGTTTAAAATAGATCTAAAATAGGTTGATTTATAGACCAGAAATAGACGTCTAAAATAGGTTGATTTTTTAGATCTAAAATAGGTTGATATATAGACCTAAAATAGACGCCTAGATTAGGTTGATTTATAGACCCTTAGGTTGATTTATAGACCTAACGTAGACGTTTAAAATAGGTTTATTTATAGATCTAAAATAGGTTGATTTATAGACCAGAAATAGACGTCTAAAATAGGTTGATTTTTAGATCTAAAATAGGTTGATATATAGACCTAAAATAGACGCCTAAATTAGGTTGATTTATAGACCCTTAGGTTGATTTATAGACCTAAAGTAGACGTTTAGAATAGATCTAAAATAGGTTGATTTATAGACCAGAAATAGACGTCTAAAATAGGTTGATTTTTAGATCTAAAATAGGTCGATATATAGACCTAAAATAGACGCCTAAATTAGGTTGATTTATAGACCCTTAGGTCTATTTATAGACCTAAAGTAGACGTTTAAAATAGGTTTATTTATAGATCTAAAATAGACCAGAAATAGACGTCTAAAATAGGTTGATTTTTAGATCTAAAATAGGTTGATATATAGACCTAAAATAGACGCCTAAATTAGGTTGATTTATAGACCCTTAGGTTGATTTATCGACCTAAAGTAGACGTTTAAAATAGGTTTATTTATAGATCTAAAATAGACCAGAAATAGACGTCTAAAATAGGTTGGTTTTTAGATCTAAAATAGGTTGATATATATACCTAAAATAGACGCCTAAATTAGGTTGATTTATAGACCCTTAGGTTGATTTATAGACCTAAAGTAGACGTTTAAAATAGATCTAAAATAGGTTGATTTATAGACCAGAAATAGACGTCCAAAATAGGTTGATTTTTAGATCTAAAATAGGTTGATATATAGACCTAAAATAGACGCCTAAATTAGGTTTATTTATAGACCCTTAGGTTGATTTATAGACCTAAAGTAGACGTTTGAAATAGGTTTGATTATAGATCTCAAATAGACCAGAAATAGACGTCTAAAATAGGTTGATTTTTAGATCTAAAATAGGTTGGTATATAGACCTAAAATAGACGATTTATAGACTAGAAATAGACGTCTAAAATAGGTTGATTTTTGGATCTAAAATAGGTTGATATATAGACCTAAAATAGACCCCTAAATTAGGTTGATTTATAGACCCTTAGGTTGATTTATAGACCTAAAGTAGACGTTTAAAATAGGTTTATTTTTAGATCTAAAATAGGTTGATATATAGACCTAAAATAGACGATTTATAGACCAGAAATAGACGTCTAAAATAGGTTGATTTTTAGATCTAAAAAAGGTTGATATATAGACCTAAAATAGACGCCTAAATTAGGTTGATTTATAGACCCTTAGGTTGATTTATAGACCTAAAGTAGACGTTTAAAATAGGTTTATTTATAGATCTAAAATAGACCAGAAATAGACGTCTAAAATAGGTTGATTTTTAGATCTAAAATAGGTTGATATATAGACCTAAAGTAGACGCCTAAATTAGGTTGATTTATAGACCCTTAGGTTGATTTATAGACCTAAAGTAGACGTTTAAAATAGATCTAAAATAGGTTGACTTATAGACCAGAAATAGACGTCTAAAATAGGTTGATTTTTAGATCTAAAATAGGTTGATATATAGACCTAAAATAGACGCCTAAATTAGGTTGATTTATAGACCCTTAGGTTGATTTATAGACCTAAAGTAGACGTTTAAAATAGGTTTATTTTTAGATCTAAAATAGGTTGATATATAGACCTAAAATAGACGATTTATAGACTAGAAATAGACGTCTAAAATAGGTTGATTTTTAGATCTAAAATAGGTTGATATATAGACCTAAAATAGACCCCTAAATTAGGTTGATTTATAGACCCTTAGGTTGATTTATAGACCTAAAGTAGACGTTTAAAATAGGTTTATTTTTAGATCTAAAATAGGTTGATATATAGACCTAAAATAGACGATTTATAGACCAGAAATAGATGTCTAAAATAGGTTGATTTTTAGATCTAAAATAGGTTGATATATAGACCTAAAATAGACGCCTAAATTAGGTATATTTATAGACCCTTAGGTTGATTTATAGACCTAAAGTAGACGTTTAAAATAGGTTTATTTTTAGATCTAAAATAGGTTGATATATAGACCTAAAATAGACGATTTATAGACCAGAAATAGAAGTCTAAAATAGGTTGATTTTTAGATCTAAAATAGGTTGATATATAGACCTAAAATAGACGCCTAAATTAGGTTGATTTATAGACCCTTAGGTTGATTTATAGACCTAAAGTAGACGTTTAAAATAGATCTAAAATAGGTTGATTTATAGACCAGAAATAGACGTCTAAAATAGGTTGATTTTTAGATCTAAAATAGGTTGATATATAGACCTAAAATAGACGCCTAAATTAGGTTGATTTTTAGACCCTTAGGTTGATTTATAGACCTAAAGTAGACGTTTAAAATAGATCTAAAATAGGTTGATTTATAGACCAGAAATAGACGTCTAAAATAGGTTGATTTTTTAGATCTAAAATAGGTTGATATATAGACCTAAAATAGACGCCTAGATTAGGTTGATTTATAGACCTAACGTAGACGTTTAAAATAGGTTTATTTATAGATCTAAAATAGGTTTATTTATAGACCAGAAATAGACGTCTAAAATAGGTTGATTTTTAGATCTAAAATAGGTTGATATATAGACCTAAAATAGACGCCTAAATTAGGTTGATTTATAGACCCTTAGGTTGATTTATAGACCTAAAGTAGACGTTTAAAATAGATCTAAAATAGGTTGATTTATAGACCAGAAATAGACGTCTAAAATAGGTTGATTTTTAGATCTAAAATAGTTTGATATATAGACCTAAAATAGACGCCTAAATTAGGTTGATTTATAGACCCTTAGGTTGATTTATAGACCTAAAGTAGACGTTTAAAATAGGTTTATTTATTGATCTAAAATAGACCAGAAATAGACGTCTAAAATAGGTTGATTTTTAGACCTAAAATAGGTCGATATATAGACCTAAAATAGACGCCTAAATTAGGTTGATTTATAGACCCTTAGGTTGATTTATAGACCTAAAGTAGACATTTAAAATAGATCTAAAATAGGTTGATTTATAGACCAGAAATAGACGTCTAAAATAGGTTGATTTTTAGATCTAAAATAGGTTGATATATAGACCTAAAATAGACGCCTAAATTAGGTTGATTTATAGACCCTTAGGTTGATTTATAGACCTAAAGTAGACGTTTAAAATAGATCTAAAATAGGTTGATTTATAGACCAGAAATAGACGTCTAAAATAGGTTGATTTTTTAGATCTAAAATAGGTTGATATATAGACCTAAAATAGACGCCTAGATTAGGTTGATTTTTAGACCCTTAGGTTGATTTATAGACCTAAAGTAGACGTTTAAAATAGATCTAAAATAGGTTGATTTATAGACCAGAAATAGACGTCTAAAATAGGTTGATTTTTTAGATCTAAAATAGGTTGATATATAGACCTAAAATAGACGCCTAGATTAGGTTGATTTATAGACCCTTAGGTTGATTTATAGACCTAAAGTAGACGTTTAAAATAGGTTTATTTTTAGATCTAAAATAGGTTGATACATAGACCTAAAATAGACGATTTATAGACCAGAAATAGAAGTCTAAAATAGGTTGATTTTTAGATCTAAAATAGGTTGATATATAGACCTAAAATAGACGCCTAAATTAGGTTGACTTATAGACCCTTAGGTTGATTTATAGACCTAAAGTAGACGTTTAAAATAGGTTTATTTTTAGATCTAAAATAGGTTGATATATAGACCTAAAATAGACGATTTATAGACCAGAAATAGACGTCTAAAATAGGTTGATTTTTAGATCTAAAATAGGTTTATATATAGACCTAAAATAGACGCCTAAATTAGGTTGATTTATAGACCCTTAGGTTGATTTATAGACCTAAAGTAGACGTTTAAAATAGGTTTATTTATAGATCTAAAATAGACCAGAAATAGACGTCTAAAATAGGTTGATTTTTAGATCTAAAATAGGTTGATATATAGACCTAAAATAGACGCCTAAATTAGGTTGATTTATAGACCCTTAGGTTGATTTATAGACCTAAAGTAGACGTTTAAAATAGATATAAAATAGGTTGATTTATAGACAAGAAATAGACGTCTAAAAAAGGTTGATTTTTTAGATCTAACATAGGTTGATATATAGACCTAAAATAGACGCCTAAATTAGGTTGATTTATAGACCCTTAGGTTGATTTATAGACCTAAAGTAGACGTTTAAAATAGATCTAAAATAGGTTGATTTATAGACCAGAAATAGACGTCTAAAATAGGTTGATATATAGACCTAAAATAGACGCCTAGATTAGGTTGATTTATAGACCCTTAGGTTGATTTATAGACCTAACGTAGACGTTTAAAATAGGTTTATTTATAGATCTAAAATAGGTTGATTTATAGACCAGAAATAGACGTCTAAAATAGGTTGATTTTTAGATCTAAAATAGGTTGATATATAGACCTAAAATAGACGCCTAAATTAGGTTGATTTATAGACCCTTAGGTTGATTTATAGACCTAAAGTAGACGTTTAAAATGGGTTTATTTATAGATCTAAAATAGACCAAAACTAGACGTCTAAAATAGGTTAATTTTTAAACCAGAAATAGACGTCTAAAATAGGTTGATTTTTAGATCTAAAATAGGTTGATATATAGACCTAAAATAGACACCTAAATTAGGTTGATTTATAGACCTAACGTAGACGTTTAAAATAGGTTTATTTATAGATCTAAAATAGGTTGATTTATAGACCAGAAATAGACGTTTAAAATAGGTTGATTTTTAGATCTAAAATAGGTTGATATATAGACCTAAAATAGACGCCTAAATTAGGTTGATTTATAGACCCTTAGGTTGATTTATAGACCTAAAGTAGACGTTTAAAATAGGTTTATTTATAGATCTAAAATAGACCAGAAATAGACGTCTAAAATAGGTTGATTTTTAGATCTAAAATAGGTTGATATATAGACCTAAAATAGATGCCTAAATTAGGTTGATTTATAGACCCTTAGGTTGATTTATAGACCTAAAGTAGACGTTTAAAATAGATATAAAATAGGTTGATTTATAGACAAGAAATAGACCTCTAAAAAAGGTTGATTTTTTAGATCTAAAATAGGTTGATATATAGACCTAAAATAGACGCCTAAATTAGGTTGATTTATAGACCCTTAGGTTGATTTATAGACCTAAAGTAGACGTTTAAAATAGATCTAAAATAGGTTGATTTATAGACCAGAAATAGACGTCTAAAATAGGTTGATTTTTTAGATCTAAAATAGGTTGATATATAGACCTAAAATAGACGCCTAGATTAGGTTGATTTATAGACCCTTAGGTTGATTTATAGACCTAACGTAGACGTTTAAAATAGGTTTATTTATAGATCTAAAATAGGTTGATTTATAGACCAGAAATAGACGTCTAAAATAGGTTGATTTTTAGATCTAAAATAGGTTGATATATAGACTTAAAATAGACGCCTAAATTAGGTTGATTTATAGACCCTTAGGTTGATTTATAGACCTAAAGTAGACGTTTAAAATGGGTTTATTTATAGATCTAAAATAGACCAAAACTAGACGTCTAAAATAGGTTAATTTTTAAACCAGAAATAGACGTCTAAAATAGGTTGATTTTTAGATCTAAAATAGGTTGATATATAGACCTAAAATAGACACCTAAATTAGGTTGATTTATAGACCTAACGTAGACGTTTAAAATAGGTTTATTTATAGATCTAAAATAGGTTGATTTATAGACCAGAAATAGACGTTTAAAATAGGTTGATTTTTAGATCTAAAATAGGTTGATATATAGACCTAAAATAGACGCCTAAATTAGGTTGATTTATAGACCCTTAGGTTGATTTATAGACCTAAAGTAGACGTTTAAAATAGGTTGATTTATAGATCTAAAATAGACCAGAAATAGACGTCTAAAATAGGTTGATTTTTAGATCTAAAATAGGTTGATATATAGACCTAAAATAGACGCCTAAATTAGGTTGATTTATAGACCCTTAGGTTGATTTATAGACCTAAAGTAGACGTTTAAAATAGATATAAAATAGGTTGATTTATAGACAAGAAATAGACGTCTAAAAAAGGTTGATTTTTTAGATATAAAATAGGTTGATATATAGACCTAAAATAGACGCCTAAATTAGGTTGATTTATAGACCCTTAGGTTGATTTATAGACCTAAAGTAGACGTTTAAAATAGATCTAAAATAGGTTGATTTATAGACCAGAAATAGACGTCTAAAATAGGTTGATTTTTTTAGATCTAAAATAGGTTGATATATAGACCTAAAATAGACGCCTAGATTAGGTTGATTTATAGACCCTTAGGTTGATTTATAGACCTAACGTAGACGTTTAAAATAGATCTAAAATAGGTTGATTTATAGACCAGAAATAGACGTCTAAAATAGGTTGATTTTTTAGATCTAAAATAGGTTGATATATAGACCTAAAATAGACGCCTAGATTAGGTTGATTTATAGACCCTTAGGTTTATTTATAGACCTAAAGTAGACGTTTAAAATAGGTTCAATTATAGATCTCAAATAGACCAAAACTAGACGTCTAAAATAGGTTAATTTTTAAACCAGAAATAGACGTCTAAAATAGGTTGATTTTTAGATCTAAAATAGGTTGATATATAGACCTAAAATAGACGCCTAAATTAGGTTGATTTATAGACCCTTAGGTTGATTTATAGACCTAAAGTAGACGTTTAAAATAGGTTTATTTTTAGATCTAAAATAGGTTGATATATAGACTTAAAATAGACGATTTATAGACCAGAAATAGACGTCTAAAATAGGTTGATTTTTAGATCTAAAATAGGTTGATATATAGACCTAAAATAGACGCCTAAATTAGGTTGATTTATAGACCCTTAGGTTGATTTATAGACCTAAAGTAGACGTTTAAAATAGGTTTATTTATAGATCTAAAATAGACCAGAAATAGACGTCTAAAATAGGTTGATTTTTAGATCTAAAATAGGTTGATATATAGACCCAAAGTAGACGCCTAAATTAGGTTGATTTATAGACCCTTAGGTTGATTTATAGACCTAAAGTAGACGTTTAAAATAGATCTAAAATAGGTTGACTTATAGACCAGAAATAGACGTCTAAAATAGGTTGATTTTTAGATCTAAAATAGGTTGATATATAGACCTAAAATAGACGCCTAAATTAGGTTGATTTATAGACCCTTAGGTTGATTTATAGACCTAAAGTAGACGTTTAAAATAGGTTTATTTTTAGATCTAAAATAGGTTGATATATAGACCTAAAATAGACGATTTATAGACCAGAAATAGACGTCTAAAATAGGTTGATTTTTAGATCTAAAATAGGTTGATATATAGACCTAAAATAGACGCCTAAATTAGGTATATTTATAGACCCTTAGGTTGATTTATAGACCTAAAGTAGACGTTTAAAATAGGTTTATTTTTAGATCTAAAATAGGTTGATATATAGACCTAAAATAGACGATTTATAGAACAGAAATAGAAGTCTAAAATAGGTTGATTTTTAGATCTAAAATAGGTTGATATATAGACCTAGAATAGACGCCTAAATTAGGTTGATTTATAGACCCTTAGGTTGATTTATAGACCTAAAGTAGACGTTTAAAATAGATCTAAAATAGGTTGATTTATAGACCAGAAATAGACGTCTAAAATAGGTTGATTTTTAGATCTAAAATAGGTTGATATATAGACCTAAAATAGACGCCTAAATTAGGTTGATTTTTAGACCCTTAGGTTGATTTATAGACCTAAAGTAGACGTTTAAAATAGATCTAAAATAGGTTGATTTATAGACCAGAAATAGACGTCTAAAATAGGTTGATTTTTTAGATCTAAAATAGGTTGATATATAGACCTAAAATAGACGCCTAGATTAGGTTGATTTATAGACCTAACGTAGACGTTTAAAATAGGTTTATTTATAGATCTAAAATAGGTTGATTTATAGACCAGAAATAGACGTCTAAAATAGGTTGATTTTTAGATCTAAAATAGGTTGATATATAGACCTAAAGTAGACGCCTAAATTAGGTTGATTTATAGACCCTTAGGTTGATTTATAGACCTAAAGTAGACGTTTAAAATAGATCTAAAATAGGTTGACTTATAGACCAGAAATAGACGTCTAAAATAGGTTGATTTTTAGATCTAAAATAGGTTGATATATAGACCTAAAATAGACGCCTAAATTAGGTTGATTTATAGACCCTTAGGTTGATTTATAGACCTAAAGTAGACGTTTAAAATAGGTTCATTTTTAGATCTAAAATAGGTTGATATATAGACCTAAAATAGACGATTTATAGACCAGAAATAGACGTCTAAAATAGGTTGATTTTTAGATCTAAAATAGGTTGATATATAGACCTAAAATAGACGCCTAAATTAGGTATATTTATAGACCCTTAGGTTGATTTATAGACCTAAAGTAGACGTTTAAAATAGGTTTATTTTTAGATCTAAAATAGGTTGATATATAGACCTAAAATAGACGATTTATAGACCAGAAATAGAAGTCTAAAATAGGTTGATTTTTAGATCTAAAATAGGTTGATATATAGACCTAAAATAGACGCCTAAATTAGGTTGATTTATAGACCCTTAGGTTGATTTATAGACCTAAAGTAGACGTTTAAAATAGATCTAAAATAGGTTGATTTATAGACCAGAAATAGACGTCTAAAATAGGTTGATTTTTTAGATCTAAAATAGGTTGATATATAGACCTAAAATAGACGCCTAGATTAGGTTGATTTTTAGACCCTTAGGTTGATTTATAGACCTAAAGTAGACGTTTAAAATAGATCTGAAATAGGTTGATTTATAGACCAGAAATAGACGTCTAAAATAGGTTGATTTTTTAGATCTAAAATAGGTTGATATATAGACCTAAAATAGACGCCTAGATTAGGTTGATTTATAGACCTAACGTAGACGTTTAAAATAGGTTTATTTATAGATCTAAAATAGGTTGATTTATAGACCAGAAATAGACGTCTAAAATAGGTTGATTTTTAGATCTAAAATAGGTTGATATATAGACCTAAAATAGACGCCTAAATTAGGTTGATTTATAGACCCTTAGGTTGATTTATAGACCTAGAGTAGACGTTTAAAATAGGTTTATTTATAGATCTAAAATAGACCAGAAATAGACGTCTAAAATAGGTTGATTTTTAGATCTAAAATAGGTTGATATATAGACCTAAAATAGACGCCTAAATTAGGTTGATTTATAGACCCTTAGGTTGATTTATAGACCTAAAGTAGACGTTTAAAATAGATATAAAATAGGTTGATTTATAGACAAGAAATAGACGTCTAAAAAAGGTTGATTTTTTAGATCTAAAATAGGTTGATATATAGACCTAAAATAGACGCCTAAATTAGGTTGATTTATAGACCCTTAGGTTGATTTATAGACCTAAAGTAGACGTTTAAAATAGATCTAAAATAGGTTGATTTATAGACCAGAAATAGACGTCTAAAATAGGTTGATTTTTTAGATCTAAAATAGGTTGATATATAGACCTAAAATAGACGCCTAGATTAGGTTGATTTATAGACCCTTAGGTTGATTTATAGACCTAACGTAGACGTTTAAAATAGGTTTATTTATAGATCTAAAATAGGTTGATTTATAGACCAGAAATAGACGTCTAAAATAGGTTGATTTTTAGATCTAAAATAGGTTGATATATAGACCTAAAATAGACGCCTAAATTAGGTTGATTTATAGACCCTTAGGTTGATTTATAGACCTAAAGTAGACGTTTAAAATGGGTTTATTTATAGATCTAAAATAGACCAAAACTAGACGTCTAAAATAGGTTAATTTTTAAACCAGAAATAGACGTCTAAAATAGGTTGATTTTTAGATCTAAAATAGGTTGATATATAGACCTAAAATAGACACCTAAATTAGGTTGATTTATAGACCTAACGTAGACGTTTAAAATAGGTTTATTTATAGATCTAAAATAGGTTGATTTATAGACCAGAAATAGACGTCTAAAATAGGTTGATTTTTAGATCTAAAATAGGTTGATATATAGACCTAAAATAGACGCCTAAATTAGGTTGATTTATAGACCCTTAGGTTGATTTATAGACCTAAAGTAGACGTTTAAAATGGGTTTATTTATAGATCTAAAATAGACCAGAAATAGACGTCTAAAATAGGTTGATTTTTAGATCTAAAATAGGTTGATATATAGACCTAAAATAGACGCCTAAATTAGGTTGATTTATAGACCCTTAGGTTGATTTATAGACCTAAAGTAGACGTTTAAAATAGATATAAAATAGGTTGATTTATAGACAAGAAATAGACGTCTAAAAAAGGTTGATTTTTTAGATCTAAAATAGGTTGATATATAGACCTAAAATAGACGCCTAAATTAGGTTGATTTATAGACCCTTAGGTTGATTTATAGACCTAAAGTAGACGTTTAAAATAGATCTAAAATAGGTTGATTTATAGACCAGAAATAGACGTCTAAAATAGGTTGATTTTTTAGATCTAAAATAGGTTGATATATAGACCTAAAATAGACGCCTAGATTAGGTTGATTTATAGACCCTTAGGTTGATTTATAGACCTAACGTAGACGTTTAAAATAGGTTTATTTATAGATCTAAAATAGACCAGAAATAGACGTCTAAAATAGGTTGATTTTTAGATCTAAAATAGGTTGATATATAGACCTAAAGTAGACGCCTAAATTAGGTTGATTTATAGACCCTTAGGTTGATTTATAGACCTAAAGTAGACGTTTAAAATAGATCTAACATAGGTTGACTTATAGACCAGAAATAGACGTCTAAAATAGGTTGATTTTTAGATCTAAAATAGGTTGATATATAGACCTAAAATAGACGCCTAAATTAGCTTGATTTATAGACCCTTAGGTTGATTTATAGACCTAAAGTAGACGTTTAAAATAGGTTTATTTTTAGATCTAAAATAGGTTGATATATAGACCTAAAATAGACGATTTATAGACCAGAAATAGACGTCTAAAATAGGTTGATTTTTAGATCTAAAATAGGTTGATATATAGACCTAAAATAGACGCCTAAATTAGGTATATTTATAGACCCTTAGGTTGATTTATAGACCTAAAGTAGACGTTTAAAATAGGTTTATTTTTAGATCTAAAATAGGTTGATATATAGACCTAAAATAGACGATTTATAGACCAGAAATAGAAGTCTAAAATAGGTTGATTTTTAGATCTAAAATAGGTTGATATATAGACCTAAAATAGACGCCTAAATTAGGTTGATTTATAGACCCTTAGGTTGATTTATAGACCTAAAGTAGACGTTTAAAATAGATCTAAAATAGGTTGATTTATAGACCAGAAATAGACGTCCAAAATAGGTTGATTTTTAGATCTAAAATAGGTTGATATATAGACCTAAAATAGACGCCTAGATTAGGTTGATTTATAGACCTAACGTAGACGTTTAAAATAGGTTTATTTATAGATCTAAAATAGGTTGATTTATAGACCAGAAATAGACGTCTAAAATAGGTTGATTTTTAGATCTAAAATAGGTTGATATATAGACCTAAAATAGACACCTAAATTAGGTTGATTTATAGACCTAACGTAGACGTTTAAAATAGGTTTATTTATAGATCTAAAATAGGTTGATTTATAGACCAGAAATAGACGTCTAAAATAGGTTGATTTTTAGATCTAAAATAGGTTGATATATAGACCTAAAATAGACGATTTATAGACTAGAAATAGACGTCTAAAATAGGTTGATTTTTAGATCTAAAATAGGTTGATATATAGACCTAAAATAGACGCCTAAATTAGGTTGATTTATAGACCCTTAGGTTGATTTATAGACCTAAAGTAGACGTTTAAAATAGGTTTATTTTTAGATCTAAAATAGGTTGATATATAGAACTAAAATAGACGATTTATAGACCAGAAATAGACGTCTAAAATAGGTTGATTTTTAGATCTAAAATAGGTTGATATATAGACCTAAAATAGACGCCTAAATTAGGTTGATTTATAGACCCTTAGGTTGATTTATAGACCTAAAGTAGACGTTTAAAATAGGTTTATTTATAGATCTAAAATAGACCAGAAATAGACGTCTAAAATAGGTTGATTTTTAGATCTAAAATAGGTTGATATATAGACCTAAAGTAGACGCCTAAATTAGGTTGATTTATAGACCCTTAGGTTGATTTATAGACCTAAAGTAGACGTTTAAAATAGATCTAAAATAGGTTGACTTATAGACCAGAAATAGACGTCTAAAATAGGTTGATTTTTAGATCTAAAATAGGTTGATATATAGACCTAAAATAGACGCCTAAATTGGGTTGATTTATAGACCCTTAGGTTGATTTATAGACCTAAAGTAGACGTTTAAAATAGGTTTATTTTTAGATCTAAAATAGGTTGATATATAGACCTAAAATAGACGATTTATAGACCAGAAATAGACGTCTAAAATAGGTTGATTTTTAGATCTAAAATAGGTTGATATATAGACCTAAAATAGACGCCTAAATTAGGTATATTTATAGACCCTTAGGTTGATTTATAGACCTAAAGTAGACGTTTAAAATAGGTTTATTTTTAGATCTAAAATAGGTTGATATATAGACCTAAAATAGACGATTTATAGACCAGAAATAGAAGTCTAAAATAGGTTGATTTTTAGATCTAAAATAGGTTGATATATAGACCTAAAATAGACGCCTAAATTAGGTTGATTTATAGACCCTTAGGTTGATTTATAGACCTAAAGTAGACGTTTAAAATAGATCTAAAATAGGTTGATTTATAGACCAGAAATAGACGTCTAAAATAGGTTGATTTTTTAGATCTAAAATAGGTTGATATATAGACCTAAAATAGACGCCTAGATTAGGTTGATTTTTAGACCCTTAGGTTGATTTATAGACCTAAAGTAGACGTTTAAAATAGATCTAAAATAGGTTGATTTATAGACCAGAAATAGACGTCTAAAATAGGTTGATTTTTTAGATCTAAAATAGGTTGATATATAGACCTAAAATAGACGCCTAGATTAGGTTGATTTATAGACCTAACGTAGACGTTTAAAATAGGTTTATTTATAGATCTAAAATAGGTTGATTTATAGACCAGATATAGACGTCTAAAATAGGTTGATTTTTAGATCTAAAATAGGTTGATATATAGACCTAAAATAGACGCCTAAATTAGGTTGATTTATAGACCCTTAGGTTGATTTATAGACCTAAAGTAGACGTTTAAAATAGATCTAAAATAGGTTGATTTATAGACCAGAAATAGACGTCTAAAATAGGTTGATTTTTAGATTTAAAATAGTTTGATATATAGACCTAAAATAGACGCCTAAATTAGGTTGATTTATAGACCCTTAGGTTGATTTATAGACCTAAAGTAGACGTTTAAAATAGGTTTATTTATTGATCTAAAATAGACCAGAAATAGACGTCTAAAATAGGTTGATTTTTAGACCTAAAATAGGTCGATATATAGACCTAAAATAGACGCCTAAATTAGGTTGATTTATAGACCCTTAGGTTGATTTATAGACCTAAAGTAGACGTTTAAAATAGATCTAAAATAGGTTGATTTATAGACCAGAAATAGACGTCTAAAATAGGTTGATTTTTAGATCTAAAATAGGTTGATATATAGACCTAAAATAGACGCCTAAATTAGGTTGATTTATAGACCCTTGGGTTTATTTATAGACCTAAAGTAGACGTTTAAAATAGGTTTAATTATAGATCTCAAATAGACCAGAAATAGACGTCTAAAATAGGTTGATTTTTAGATCTAAAATAGGTTGATATATAGACCTAAAATAGACGATTTATAGACCAGAAATAGACGTCTAAAATAGGTTGATTTTTAGATCTAAAATAGGTTTTTATATAGACCTAAAATAGACGCCTAAATTAGGTTGACTTATAGACCCTTAGGTTGATTTATAGACCTAAAGTAGACGTTTAAAATAGGTTTATTTTTAGATCTAAAATAGGTTGATATATAGACCTAAAATAGACGATTTATAGACCAGAAATAGACGTCTAAAATAGGTTGATTTTTAGATCTAAAATAGGTTGATATATAGACCTAAAATAGACGCCTAAATTAGGTTGATTTATAGACCCTTAGGTTGATTTATAGACCTAAAGTAGACGTTTAAAATAGATCTAAAATAGGTTGATTTATAGACCAGAAATAGACGTCTAAAATAGGTTGATTTTTTAGATCTAAAATAGGTTGATATATAGACCTAAAATAGACGCCTAGATTAGGTTGATTTATAGACCCTTAGGTTGATTTATAGACCTAACGTAGACGTTTAAAATAGGTTTATTTATAGATCTAAAATAGGTTGATTTATAGACCAGAAATAGACGTCTAAAATAGGTTGATTTTTAGATCTAAAATAGGTTGATATATAGACCTAAAATAGACGCCTAAATTAGGTTGATTTATAGACCCTTAGGTTGATTTATAGACCTAAAGTAGACATTTAAAATGGGTTTATTTATAGATCTAAAATAGACCAAAACTAGACGTCTAAAATAGGTTAATTTTTAAACCAGAAATAGACGTCTAAAATAGGTTGATTTTTAGATCTAAAATAGGTTGATATATAGACCTAAAATAGACACCTAAATTAGGTTGATTTATAGACCTAACGTAGACGTTTAAAATAGGTTTATTTATAGATCTAAAATAGGTTGATTTATAGACCAGAAATAGACGTCTAAAATAGGTTGATTTTTAGATCTAAAATAGGTTGATATATAGACCTAAAATAGACGCCTAAATTAGGTTGATTTATAGACCCTTAGGTTGATTTATAGACCTAAAGTAGACATTTAAAATGGGTTTATTTATAGATCTAAAATAGACCAGAAATAGACGTCTAAAATAGGTTGATTTTTAGATCTAAAATAGGTTGATATATAGACCTAAAATAGACGCCTAAATTAGGTTGATTTATAGACCCTTAGGTTGATTTATAGACCTAAAGTAGACGTTTAAAATAGATATAAAATAGGTTGATTTATAGACAAGAAATAGACGTCTAAAAAAGGTTGATTTTTTAGATCTAAAATAGGTTGATACATAGACCTAAAATAGACGCCTAAATTAGGTTGATTTATAGACCCTTAGGTTGATTTATAGACCTAAAGTAGACGTTTAAAATAGATCTAAAATAGGTTGATTTATAGACCAGAAATAGACGTCTAAAATAGGTTGATTTTTTAGATCTAAAATAGGTTGATATATAGACCTAAAATAGACGCCTAGATTAGGTTGATTTATAGACCCTTAGGTTGATTTATAGACCTAACGTAGACGTTTAAAATAGGTTTATTTATAGATCTAAAATAGGTTGATTTATAGACCAGAAATAGACGTCTAAAATAGGTTGATTTTTAGATCTAAAATAGGTTGTTATATAGACCTAAAATAGACGCCTAAATTAGGTTGATTTATAGACCCTTAGGTTGATTTATAGACCTAAAGTAGACGTTTAAAATAGGTTTATTTATAGATCTAAAATAGACCAAAACTAGACGTCTAAAATAGGTTAATTTTTAAACCAGAAACAGACGTCTAAAATAGGTTGATTTTTAGATCTAAAATAGGTTGATATATAGACCTAAAATAGACACCTAAATTAGGTTGATTTATAGACCTAACGTAGACGTTTAAAATAGGTTTATTTATAGATCTAAAATAGGTTGATTTATAGACCAGAAATAGACGTCTAAAATAGGTTGATTTTTAGATCTAAAATAGGTTGATATATAGACCTAAAATAGACGCCTAAATTAGGTTGATTTATAGACCCTTAGGTTGATTTATCGACCTAAAGTAGACGTTTAAAATAGGTTTATTTATAGATCTAAAATAGACCAGAAATAGACGTCTAAAATAGGTTGGTTTTTAGATCTAAAATAGGTTGATATATAGACCTAAAATAGACGCCTAAATTAGGTTGATTTATAGACCCTTAGGTTGATTTATAGACCTAAAGTAGACGTTTAAAATAGATCTAAAATAGGTTGATTTATAGACCAGAAATAGACGTCCAAAATAGGTTGATTTTTAGATCTAAAATAGGTTGATATATAGACCTAAAATAGACGCCTAAATTAGGTTTATTTATAGACCCTTAGGTTGATTTATAGACCTAAAGTAGACGTTTGAAATAGGTTTAATTATAGATCTCAAATAGACCAGAAATAGACGTCTAAAATAGGTTGATTTTTAGATCTAAAATAGGTTGATATATAGACCTAAAATAGACGATTTATAGACTAGAAATAGACGTCTAAAATAGGTTGATTTTTAGATCTAAAATAGGTTGATATATAGACCTAAAATAGACGCCTAAATTAGGTTGATTTATAGACCCTTAGGTTGATTTATAGACCTAAAGTAGACGTTTAAAATAGGTTTATTTTTAGATCTAAAATAGGTTGATATATAGACCTAAAATAGACGATTTATAGACCAGAAATAGACGTCTAAAATAGGTTGATTTTTAGATCTAAAATAGGTTGATATATAGACCTAAAATAGACGCCTAAATTAGGTTGATTTATAGACCCTTAGGTTGATTTATAGACCTAAAGTAGACGTTTAAAATAGGTTTATTTATAGATCTAAAATAGACCAGAAATAGACGTCTAAAATAGGTTGATTTTTAGATCTAAAATAGGTTGATATATAGACCTAAAGTAGACGCCTAAATTAGGTTGATTTATAGACCCTTAGGTTGATTTATAGACCTAAAGTAGACGTTTAAAATAGATCTAAAATAGGTTGACTTATAGACCGGAAATAGACGTCTAAAATAGGTTGATTTTTAGATCTAAAATAGGTTGATATATAGACCTAAAATAGACGCCTAAATTAGGTTGATTTATAGACCCTTAGGTTGATTTATAGACCTAAAGTAGACGTTTAAAATAGGTTTATTTTTAGATCTAAAATAGGTTGATATATAGACCTAAAATAGACGATTTATAGACCAGAAATAGACGTCTAAAATAGGTTGATTTTTAGATCTAAAATAGGTTGATATATAGACCTAAAATAGACGCCTAAATTAGGTATATTTATAGACCCTTAGGTTGATTTATAGACCTAAAGTAGACGTTTAAAATAGGTTTATTTTTAGATCTAAAATAGGTTGATATATAGACCTAAAATAGGTTGATATATAGACCTAAAATAGACGATTTATAGACCAGAAATAGAAGTCTAAAATAGGTTGATTTTTAGATCTAAAATAGGTTGATATATAGACCTAAAATAGACGCCTAAATTAGGTTGATTTATAGACCCTTAGGTTGATTTATAGACCTAAAGTAGACGTTTAAAATAGATCTAAAATAGGTTGATTTATAGACCAGAAATAGACGTCTAAAATAGGTTGATTTTTTAGATCTAAAATAGGTTGATATATAGACCTAAAATAGACGCCTAGATTAGGTTGATTTTTAGACCCTTAGGTTGATTTATAGACCTAAAGTAGACGTTTAAAATAGATCTAAAATAGGTTGATTTATAGACCAGAAATAGACGTCTAAAATAGGTTGATTTTTTAGATCTAAAATAGGTTGATATATAGACCTAAAATAGACGCCTAGATTAGGTTGATTTATAGACCTAACGTAGACGTTTAAAATAGGTTTATTTATAGATCTAAAATAGGTTGATTTATAGACCAGAAATAGACGTCTAAAATAGGTTGATTTTTAGATCTAAAATAGGTTGATATATAGACCTAAAATAGACGCCTAAATTAGGTTGATTTATAGACCCTTAGGTTGATTTATAGACCTAAAGTAGACGTTTAAAATAGATCTAAAATAGGTTGATTTATAGACCAGAAATAGACGTCTAAAATAGGTTGATTTTTTAGATCTAAAATAGGTTGATATATAGACCTAAAATAGACGCCTAGATTAGGTTGATTTATAGACCCTTAGGTTGATTTATAGACCTAACGTAGACGTTTAAAATAGGTTTATTTATAGATCTAAAATAGGTTGATTTATAGACCAGAAATAGACGTCTAAAATAGGTTGATTTTTAGATCTAAAATAGGTTGATATATAGACCTAAAATAGACGCCTAAATTAGGTTGATTTATAGACCCTTAGGTTGATTTATAGACCTAAAGTAGACGTTTAAAATGGGTTTATTTATAGATCTAAAATAGACCAAAACTAGACGTCTAAAATAGGTTAATTTTTAAACCAGAAATAGACGTCTAAAATAGGTTGATTTTTAGATCTAAAATAGGTTGATATATAGACCTAAAATAGACGCCTAAATTAGGTTGATTTATAGACCTAACGTAGACGTTTAAAATAGGTTTATTTATAGATCTAAAATACGTTGATTTATAGACCAGAAATAGACGTCTAAAATAGGTTGATTTTTAGATCTAAAATAGGTTGATATATAGACCTAAAATAGACGCCTAAATTAGGTTGATTTATAGACCCTTAGGTTGATTTATCGACCTAAAGTAGACGTTTAAAATAGGTTTATTTATAGAGCTAAAATAGACCAGAAATAGACGTCTAAAATAGGTTGGTTTTTAGATCTAAAATAGGTTGATATATAGACCTAAAATAGACGCCTAAATTAGGTTGATTTATAGACCCTTAGGTTGATTTATAGACCTAAAGTAGACGTTTAAAATAGATCTAAAATAGGTTGATTTATAGACCAGAAATAGACGTCCAAAATAGGTTGATTTTTAGATCTAAAATAGGTTGATATATAGACCTAAAATAGACGCCTAAATTAGGTTTATTTATAGACCCTTAGGTTGATTTATAGACCTAAAGTAGACGTTTGAAATAGGTTTAATTATAGATCTCAAATAGACCAGAAATAGACGTCTAAAATAGGTTGATTTTTAGATCTAAAATAGGTTGATATATAGACCTAAAATAGACGATTTATAGACTAGAAATTGACGTCTAAAATAGGTTGATTTTTAGATCTAAAATAGGTTGATATATAGACCTAAAATAGACGCCTAAATTAGGTTGATTTATAGACCCTTAGGTTGATTTATAGACCTAAAGTAGACGTTTAAAATAGGTTTATTTTTAGATCTAAAATAGGTTGATATATAGACCTAAAATAGACGATTTATAGACCAGAAATAGACGTCTAAAATAGGTTGATTTTTAGATCTAAAATAGGTTGATATATAGACCTAAAATAGACGCCTAAATTAGGTTGATTTATAGACCCTTAGGTTGATTTATAGACCTAAAGTAGACGTTTAAAATAGGTTTATTTATAGATCTAAAATAGACCAGAAATAGACGTCTAAAATAGGTTGATTTTTAGATCTAAAATAGGTTGATATATAGACCTAAAGTAGACGCCTAAATTAGGTTGATTTATAGACCCTTAGGTTGATTTATAGACCTAAAGTAGACGTTTAAAATAGATCTAAAATAGGTTGACTTATAGACCAGAAATAGACGTCTAAAATAGGTTGATTTTTAGATCTAAAATAGGTTGATATATAGACCTAAAATAGACGCCTAAATTAGGTTGATTTATAGACCCTTAGGTTGATTTATAGACCTAAAGTAGACGTTTAAAATAGGTTTATTTTTAGATCTAAAATAGGTTGATATATAGACCTAAAATAGACGATTTATAGACCAGAAATAGACGTCTAAAATAGGTTGATTTTTAGATCTAAAATAGGTTGATATATAGACCTAAAATAGACGCCTAAATTAGGTATATTTATAGACCCTTAGGTTGATTTATAGACCTAAAGTAGACGTTTAAAATAGGTTTATTTTTAGATCTAAAATAGGTTGATATATAGACCTAAAATAGACGATTTATAGACCAGAAATAGAAGTCTAAAATAGGTTGATTTTTAGATCTAAAATAGGTTGATATATAGACCTAAAATAGACGCCTAAATTAGGTTGATTTATAGACCCTTAGGTTGATGTATAGACCTAAAGTAGACGTTTAAAATAGATCTAAAATAGGTTGATTTATAGACCAGAAATAGACGTCTAAAATAGGTTGATTTTTAGATCTAAAATAGGTTGATATATAGACCTAAAATAGACGCCTAAGTTAGGTTGATTTATAGACCTAAAGTAGACGTTTAAAATAGCTTTAATTATAGATCTCAAATAGACCAGAAATAGACGTCTAAAATAGGTTGATTTTTAAATCTAAAATAGGTTGATATATAGACCTAAAATAGACGATCTATAGACCAGAAATAGACGTCTAAAATAGGTTGATTTTTAGATCTAAAATAGGTTGATATATAGACCTAAAATACATGCCTAAATTAGGTTGATTTATAGACCCTTAGGTTGATTTATAGGCCTAAAGTAGACGTTTAAAATAGGTTGATTTTTAGATCTAAAATAGGTTGATATATAGACCTAAAATAGACGATTTATAGACCAGAAATAGACGTCTAATATAGGTTGATTTTTAGATCTAAAATAGGTTGATATATAGACCTAAAATAGACGCCTAAATTAGGTTGATTTATAGACCTAAAGTAGACGTTTAAAATAGATCTAAAATAGGTTGATTTATAGACCAGAAATAGACGTCTAAAATAGGTTGATTTTCAGATCTAAAATAGGTTGATATATAGACCTAAAATAGACGCCTAAATTAGGTTGATTTATAGACCCTTAGGTTGATTTATAGACCTAAAGTAGACGTTTAAAATAGATCTAAAATAGGTTGATTTATAGACCAGAAATAGACGTCTAAAATAGGTTGATTTTTTAGATCTAAAATAGGTTGATATATAGACCTAAAATAGACACCTAGATTAGGTTGATTTATAGACCCTTAGGTTGATTTATAGACCTAACGTAGACGTTTAAAATAGGTTTATTTATAGATCTAAAATAGGTTGATTTATAGACCAGAAATAGACGTCTAAAATAGGATGATTTTTAGATCTAAAATAGGTTGATATATAGACCTAAAATAGACGCCTAAATTAGGTTGATTTATAGACCCTTAGGTTGATTTATAGACCTAAAGTAGACGTTTAAAACAGATCTAAAATAGGTTGATTTATAGACCAGAAATAGACGTCTAAAATAGGTTGATTTTTAGATCTAAAATAGGTTGATATATAGACCTAAAATAGACGCCTAAATTAGGTTGATTTATAGACCCTTAGGTTGATTTATAGACCTAAAGTAGACGTTTAAAATAGATCTAAAATAGGTTGATTTATAGACCAGAAATAGACGTCTAAAATAGGTTGATATATAGACCTAAAATAGACGCCTAAATTAGGTTGATTTATAGACCCTTAGGTTGATTTATAGACCTAAAGTAGACGTTTAAAATAGGTTTATTTATAGATCTAAAATAGACCAGAAATAGACGTCTAAAATAGGTTGATTTTTAGATCTAAAATAGGTTGATATATAGACCTAAAATAGACGCCTAAATTAGGTTGATTTATAGACCCTTAGGTTGATTTATAGACCTAAAGTAGACGTTTAAAATAGATCTAAAATAGGTTGATTTATAGAAAAGAAATAGACGTCTAAAATAGGTTGATTTTTAGATCTAAAATAGGTTGATATATAGACCTAAAATAGACGCCTAAATTAGGTTGATTCATAGACCCTTAGGTTGATTAATAGACCTAAAGTAGACGTTTAAAATAGGTTTAATTATAGATCTAAAATAGACCAGAAATAGACGTCTAAAATAGGTTGATTTTTAGATCTAAAATAGGTTGATATATAGACCTAAAATGGACACCTAAATTAGGTTGATTTATAGACCCTTAGGTTGATTTATAGACCTAAAGTAGACGTTTAAAATAGGTTTATTTATAGATCTAAAATAGGTTGATTTTATAGATTTAAAATAGGTTGATATATAGACCTAAAATAGACGCCTATATTAGGTTGATTTATAGACCCTTAGGTTGATTTATAGACCTAACGTAGACGTTTAAAATAGGTTTATTTATAGATCTAAAATAGGTTGATTAATAGACCAGAAATAGACGTCTAAAATAGGTTGATTTTTAGATCTAAAATAGGTTGATATATAGACCTAAAATAGACGCCTAAATTAGGTTGATTTATAGACCCTTAGGTTGATTTATAGACCTAAAGTAGACGTTTAAAATAGGTTTAATTATAGATCTAAAATAGACCAGAAATAGACGTCTAAAATAGGTTGATTTTTAGATCTAAAATAGGTTGATATATAGACGTAAAATAGACGCCTAAATTAGGTTGATTTATAGACCCTTAGGTTGATTTATGGACCTAAAGTAGACGTTTAAAATATATCTAAAATAGGTTGATTTATAGACCAGAAATAGACGTCTAAAATAGGTTGATTTTTAGATCTAAAATAGGTTGATATATAGACCTAAAATAGACGCCTAAATTAGGTTGATTTATAGACCCTTAGGTTGATTTATAGACCTAAAGTAGACGTTTAAAATAGGTTTATTTATAGATCTAAAATAGGTTGATTTATAGACCAGAAATAGACGTCTAAAATAGGTTGATTTTTAGATCTAAAATAGGTTGGTATATAGACCTAAAATAGACGCCTAAATTAGGTTGATTTATAGACCCTTAGGTTGATTTATAGACCTAAAGTAGACGTTTAAAATAGGTTTAATTATAGATCTCAAATAGACCAGAAATAGACGTCTAAAATAGGTTGATTTTTAGATCTAAAATAGGTTGATATATAGACCTAAAATAGACGATTTATAGACCAGAAATAGACGTCTAAAATAGGTTGATTTTTAGATCTAAAATAGGTTGATATATAGACCTAAAATAGACGCCTAAATTAGGTTGATTTATAGACCCTTAGGTTGATTTATAGACCTAAAGTAGACGTTTAAAATAGGTTTATTTTTAGATCTAAAATAGGTTGATATATAGACCTAAAATAGACGATTTATAGACCAGAAATAGACGTCTAAAATAGGTTGATTTTTAGATCTAAAATAGGTTGATATATAGACCTAAAATAGACGCCTAAATTAGGTTGAATTATAGACCCTTAGGTTGATTTATAGACCTAAAGTAGACGTTTAAAATAGGTTTATTTTTAGATCTAAAATAGGTTGATATATAGACCTAAAATAGACGATTTATAAACCAGAATTAGACGTCTAAAATAGGTTGATTTTTAGATCTAAAATAGGTTGATATATAGACCTAAAATAGACGCCTAAATTAGGTTGATTTATAGACCTAAAGTAGACGTTTAAAATAGATCTAAAATAGGTTGATTTATAGACCAAAAATAGACGTCTAAAATAGGTTGATTTTTAAACCAAAAATAGACGTCTGAAAAAGGTTGATTTTTAAACCAAAAATAGACGTCTAAAAAAGGTTGATTTTAAAACCAAAAATAGACGTCTAAAAAAGGTTGATTTTTAAACCAAAAATAGACGTCTAAAATAGGTTGATTTTTAAACCAAATCTAGACGTCTAAAATAGGTTGATTTTTAAACCAGAAATAGACGTCTAAAATAGGTTGATTTTTAGATCTAAAATAGGTTGATATATAGACCTAAAATGGACACCTAAATTAGGTTGATTTATAGACCCTTAGGTTGATTTATAGACCTAAAGTAGACGTTTAAAATAGGTTTATTTATAGATCTAAAATAGGTTGATTTATAGACCAGAAATACACGTCTAAAATAGGTTGATTTTTTTAGATCTAAAATAGGTTGATATATAGACCTAAAATAGACCCCTAGATTGGGTTGATTTATAGACCTAACGTAGACGTTTAAAATAGGTTTATTTATAGATCTAAAATAGGTTGATTAATAGACCAGAAATAGACGTCTAAAATAGGTTGATTTTTAGATCTAAAATAGGTTGATATATAGACCTAAAATAGACGCCTAAATTAGGTTGATTTATAGACCCTTAGGTTCATTTATAGACCTAAAGTAGACGTTTAAAATAGGTTTAATTATAGATCTAAAATAGACCAGAAATAGACGTCTAAAATAGGTTGATTTTTAGATCTAAAATAGGTTGATATATAGACGTAAAATAGACGCCTAAATTAGGTTGATTTATAGACCCTTAGGTTGATTTATAGACCTAAAGTAGACGTTTAAAATAGATCTAAAATAGGTTGATTTATAGACCAGAAATAGACGTCTAAAATAGGTTGATTTTTAGATCTAAAATAGGTTGATATATAGACCTAAAATAGACGCCTAAATTAGGTTGATTTATAGACCCTTAGGTTGATTTATAGACCTAAAGTAGACGTTTAAAATAGGTTTATTTATAGATCTAAAATAGGTTGATTTATAGACCAGAAATAGACGTCTAAAATAGGTTGATTTTTAGATCTAAAATAGGTTGATATATAGACCTAAAATAGACGCCTAAATTAGGTTGATTTATAGACCCTTAGGTTGATTTATAGACCTAAAGTAGACATTTAAAATAGGTTTAATTATAGATCTCAAATAGACCAGAAATAGACGTCTAAAATAGGTTGATTTTTAGATCTAAAATAGGTTGATATATAGACCTAAAATAGACGATTTATAGACCAGAAACAGACGTCTAAAATAGGTTGATTTTTAGATCTAAAATAGGTTGATATATAGACCTAAAATAGACGCCTAAATTAGGTTGATTTATAGACCCTTAGGTTGATTTATAGACCTAAAGTAGACGTTTAAAATAGGTTTATTTTTAGATCTAAAATAGGTTGATATATAGACCTAAAATAGACGATTTATAGACCAGAAATAGACGTCTAAAATAGGTTGATTTTTAGATCTAAAATAGGTTGATATATAGACCTAAAATAGACGCCTAAATTAGGTTGAATTATAGACCCTTAGGTTGATTTATAGACCTAAAGTAGACGTTTAAAATAGGTTTATTTTTAGATCTAAAATAGGTTGATATATAGACCTAAAATAGACGATTTATAAACCAGAAATAGACGTCTAAAATAGGTTGATTTTTAGATCTAAAATAGGTTGATAAATAGACCTAAAATAGACGCCTAAATTAGGTTGATTTATAGACCTAAAGTAGACGTTTAAAATAGATCTAAAATAGGTTGATTTATAGACCAAAAATAGACGTCTGAAAAAGGTTGATTTTTAAACCAAAAATAGACGTCTGAAAAAGGTTGATTTTTAAACCAAAAATAGACGTCTAAAATAGGTTGATTTTTTTTTAACCAAAAATAGACGTCTAAAATAGGTTGATTTTTAAACCAAATCTAGACGTCTAAAATAGGTTGATTTTTAAACCAGAAATAGACGTCTAAAATAGGTTGATTTTTATATCTAAAATAGGTTGATATATAGACCTAAAATGGACACCTAAATTAGGTTGATTTATAGACCCTTAGGTTGATTTATAGACCTAACGTAGACGTTTAAAATAGGTTTATTTATAGATCTAAAATAGGTTGATTTATAGACCAGAAATAGACGTCTATAATAGGTTGATTTTTAGATCTAAAATAGGTTGATATATAGACCTAAAATAAACGCCTAAATTAGGTTGATTTATAGACCCTTAGGTTGATTTATAGACCTAAAGTAGACGTTTAAAATAGATCTAAAATAGGTTGATTTATAGACCAGAAATAGACGTCTAAAATAGGTTGATTTTCAGATCTAAAATAGGTTGATATATAGACCTAAAATAGACGCCTAAGTTAGGTTGATTTATAGACCCTTAGGTTGATTTATAGACCTAAAGTAGACGTTTAAAATAGGTTTAATTATAGATCTCAAATAGACCAGAAATAGACGTCTAAAATAGGTTTATTTTTAAATCTAAAATAGGTTGATATATAGACCTAAAATAGACGATTTATAGACCAGAAATAGACGTCTAAAATAGGTTGATTTTTTAGATCTAAAATAGGTTGATATATAGACCTAAAATAGACGCCTAGATTAGGTTGATTTATAGACCCTTAGGTTGATTTATAGACCTAACGTAGACGTTTAAAATAGGTTTATTTATAGATCTAAAATAGGTTGATTTATAGACCAGAAATAGACGTCTATAATAGGTTGATTTTTAGATCTAAAATAGGTTGATATATAGACCTAAAATAAACGCCTAAATTAGGTTGATTTATAGACCTAAAGTAGACGTTTAAAATAGATCTAAAATAGGTTGATTTATAGACCAGAAATAGACGTCTAAAATAGGTTGATTTTTAGATCTAAAATAGGTTGATATATAGACCTAAAATAGACGATTTATAGACCAGAAATAGACGTCTAAAATAGGTTGATTTTTAGATCTAAAATAGGTCGATATATAGACCTAAAATAGACGCCTAAATTAGGTTGATTTATAGACCCTTAGGTTGATTTATAGACCTAAAGTAGACGTTTAAAATAGATCTAAAATAGGTTGATTTATAGACCAGAAATAGACGTCTAAAATAGGTTGATTTTTAGATCTAAAATAGGTTGATATATAGACCTAAAATAGACGCCTAAATTAGGTTGATTTATAGACCCTTAGGTTGATTTATAGACCTAAAGTAGACGTTTAAAATAGGTTTATTTTTAGATCTAAAATAGGTTGATATATAGACCTAAAATAGACGATTTATAAACCAGAAATAGACGTCTAAAATAGGTTGATTTTTAGATCTAAAATAGGTTGATATATAGACCTAAAATAGACGCCTAAATTAGGTTGATTTATAGACCCTTAGGTTGATTTATAGACCTAAAGTAGACGTTTAAAATAGGTTTATTTTTAGATCTAAAATAGGTTGATATATAGACCTAAAATAGACGATTTATAAACCAGAAATAGACGTCTAAAATAGGTTGATTTTTAGATCTAAAATAGGTTGATATATAGACCTAAAATAGACGCCTAAATTAGGTTGATTTATAGACCTAAAGTAGACGTTTAAAATAGATCTAAAATAGGTTGATTTATAGACCAGAAATAGACGTCTAAAATAGGTTGATTTTTAGATCTAAAATAGGTTGATATATAGACCTAAAATAGACGCCTAAATTAGGTTGATTTATAGACCCTTAGGTTGATTTATAGACCTAAAGTAGACGTTTAAAATAGGTTTAATTATAGATCTCAAATAGACCAGAAATAGACGTCTAAAATAGGTTTATTTTTAGATCTAAAATAGGTTGATATATAGACCTAAAATAGACGATTTATAGACCAGAAATAGACGTCTAAAATAGGTTGATTTTTTAGATCTAAAATAGGTTGATATATAGACCTAAAATAGACCCCTAGATTAGGTTGATTTATAGACCCTTAGGTTGATTTATAGACCTAACGTAGACGTTTAAAATAGGTTTATTTATAGATCTAAAATAGGTTTATTTTTAGATCTAAAATAGGTTGATATATAGACCTAAAATAGACGCCTAAATTAGGTTGATTTATAGACCATTAGGTTGATTTATAGACCTAAAGTAGACGTTTAAAATAGGTTTATTTTTAGATCTAAAATAGGTTGATATATAGACCTAAAATAGACGATTTATAGACCAGAAATAGACGTCTAAAATAGGTTGATTTTTAGATCTAAAATAGGTTGATATATAGACCTAAAATAGACGCCTAAATTAGGTTGATTTATAGACCCTTAGGTTGATTTATAGACCTAAAGTAGACGTTTAAAATAGGTTTATTTATAGATCTAAAATAGACCAGAAATCCATCCATCCATCCATCTTCTTCCGCTTATCCGGGGTCGGGTCGCGGGGGCAGCAGCTTCAGGAGGGACTCCCAGACTTCCCTCTCCCCAGCCACTTCATCTAGCTCATCCCGGGGGATCCCAAGGCGTTCCCAGGCCAGCTGAGAGACATAGTCTCTCCAGCGCGTCCTGGGTCGTCCCCGGGGTCTCCTACCGGTGGGACATGCCCGGAACACCTCCCCAGGGAGGCGTCCAGGAGGCATCCTGATGATATGCCCGAGCCACCTCATCTGGCTCCTCTCTACGTGGAGGAGCAGCGGCTCTACTCCGAGTCTCTCCCGGATGACCGAACTTCTCACCCTATCTCTAAGGGAGAGCCCGGACATCCTGCGGAGAAAACTCATTTCGGCCGCTTGTATCCGGGATCTCGTTCTTTCGGTCACGACCCATAGCTCGTGACCATAGGTGAGGGTAGGAGCGTAAATCGACCGGTAAATTGAGAGCTTTGCCTTTTGGCTCAGCTCTCTCTTTACCACGACGGACCGGTACAAAGTCCGCATTACTGCCGACGCTGCACCGATCCGCCTGTCGATCTCGCGCTCCATCCTCCCCTCACTCGTGAACAAGACCCCAAGATACTTAAACTCCTCCACTTGGGGCAGGATCTCATCCCCGATCCGGAGAGGGCATTCCACCCTTTTCCGATCGAGGACCATGGACTCGGATTTGGAGGTGCTGACCCTCATCCCGACCGCTTCACACTCGGCTGCGAACCGCTCCAGTGAGAGCTGGAGATCACGGCCTGAAGAAGCCAACAGCACCACGTCGTCTGCAAAAAGCAGAGACGCGATGCTGAGGTCCCCAAACCGGACACCCTCAACGCCTCGGCTGCGCCTAGAAATTCTGTCCATAAAAACTATGAACAGAATCGGTGACAAAGGGCAGCCTTGGCGGAGTCCAACCCTCACTGAGAACGAATCCGACTTACTGCCGGAAATGCGGACCAAACTCTGGCATCGATGATACAGGGACCGAACCGCCCTTATCAGTTGGCTCGGTACCCCGTACTCCCGAAGCACCCCCCAGAGAACCTCCCGAGGGACACGGTCGAACGCCTTCTCCAAGTCCACAAAACACATGTGGACTGGTTGGGCGAACTCCCATGCACCCTCGAGGATCCTGCTGAGGGTGAAGAGCTGGTCCACTGTTCCACGGCCAGGACGAAAGCCACACTGTTCCTCCTGAATCCGAGGTTCGACCTCCCGACGGACCCTCCTCTCCAGCACCCCTGAATAGACCTTCCCAGGGAGGCTGAGGAGTGTAATTCCCCTGTAATTGGAACACACCCTCCGGTCCCCCTTCTTAAAGAGGGGAACCACCACCCCAGTCTGCCAATCCAGAGGCACTGTCCCCGATGTCCACGCGATGCTGTAGAGACGTGTCAGCCATGACAGCCCCACAACATCCAGAGCCCTTAAGAAATCCGGGCGGATCTCATCCACCCCCGGGGCCTTGCCACCGAGGAGTTTTTTAACTACCTCAGTGACTTCAACCCCAGAGATTGGAGAGTCCGCCTCAGAGTCCCCAGGCCCTGCCTCCACAATGGAAGGCGTGTCGGTGGAATTGAGGAGGTCTTCGAAGTATTCTCCCCACCGACACACGACGTCCCTAGTCGAGGTCAGCATCTCCACTGTAAACAGTGTTGACGTTGCACTGCTTCCCCCTCCTGAGACGCCGGATGGTGGACCAGAATTTCCTCGAAGCCGTCCGGAAGTCATTCTCCATGGCCTCGCCAAACTCCTCCCACGCCCGGGTTTTTGCCTCAGCAACCGCCGAAGCCGCGTTCCGCTTGGCCATCCGGTACCTGTCAGCTGCCTCGGGAGTCCCGCAGGCCAAAACGGCCCGATAGGACTCCTTCTTCAGCTTGACGGCATCCCTTACCGCCGGTGTCCACCAGCGGGTTCGGGGATTGCCGCCACGACAGGCACCAATGACCTTACGGCCGCAGCTCCGGTCGGCCGCCTCAACAATGGAGGCGCGGAACAAGGTCCACTCGGACTCAATGTCCCCCGCCTCCCCCGAGACCTGGGAAAAGTTCTGCCGGAGGTGGGAGTTGAAGCTCTTCCTGACAGGGGATTCCGCCAGACGTTCCCAGCAGACCCTCACAGAACGTTTGGGTCTGCCAGGTCGGACCGGCATCTTCCCCCACCATCGGAGCCAACCCACCACCAGGTGGTGATCAGTTGACAGCTCCGCCCCTCTCTTCGCCCGAGTGTCCAAAACATGCGGCCGCAAATCCGATGACACGACTACAAAGTCGATCATCGAACTGCGGCCTAGGGTGTCCTGGTGCCAAGTGCACACATGGACACCCTTATGTTTGAACATGGTGTTCATTATAGAAAATCCGTGTCGAGCACAGAATTCCAATAATAGAACACCGCTCGGGTTCAGATCGGGGGGGCCGTTCCTCCCAATCACGCCCTTCCAGGTCTCACTGTCATTGCCCACGTGAGCATTGAAGTCACCCAGTAGAACGATGGAGTCGCCAGAAGGAGCGCTCTCCAGCACCTCCTCCAGGGACTCCAAAAAGGGTGGGTACTCTGAACTGCCGTTTGGTGCATAGACACAAACAACAGTCAGGACCCGTCCCCCCACCCGAAGGCGGAGGGAGGCTACCCTCTCGTTCACCGGGGTGAACCCCAATGTGCAGGCGCCCAGCCGGGGGGCAATAAGTATACCCACACCTGCTCGACGCCTCTCACCGTGGGCAACTCCAGAGTGGAAGAGAGTCCAGCCCCTCTCAAGAGGGCTTGAACCGGAACCCAAACTGTGCGTGGAGGCAAGTCCGACTATATCTAGTCGGAACTTTTCTGCCTCGCACACCAGCTCGGGCTCCTTTCCAGCCAGAGAGGTGACATTCCATGTCCCAAGAGCCAGCTTCTGCAGCCGGGGATCAGACCGCCAAGGTCCCTGCCTTTGGCCGCCGCCCAGCTCGCACTGCACCCGACCCCTTTGGCCCCTCCCACAGGTGGTGAGCCCATGGGAAGGGGGACCCACATTTCCTTTTCGGGCTTTGCCCGGCCGGGCCCCATGGGCGCAGGCCCGGCCACCAGACGCTCGCCTTCGAGCCCCGCCTCCAGGCCTGGCTCCAGAGGGGGGCCCCGGTGACCCGCGTCCGGGCGAGGGAAATCTGTTTCCATATCTCTTCTTCATCATAAGGGGCTTTTTTAGCCGTGCTTTGTCTGGCCCCTCACCTAGGACCCGTTTGCCATGGGTGACCCTACCAGGAGCATGAAGCCCCAGACAACATGGCCCCTAGGATCATAGGGGCACGCAAACCCCTCCACCACGATAAGGTGACGACTCATGGAGGGGTAGACCAGAAATAGACGTCTAAAATAGGTTGATTTTTAGATCTAAAATAGGTTGATATATAGACCTAAAATAGACGCCTAAATTAGGTTGATTTATAGACCCTTAGGTTGATTTATAGACCTAAAGTAGACGTTTAAAATAGGTTTAATTATAGATCTCAAATAGACCAGAAATAGACGTCTAAAATAGGTTGATTTTTAGATCTAAAATAGGTTGATATATAGACCTAAAATAGACGATTTATAGACCAGAAATAGACGTCTAAAATAGGTTGATTTTTAGATCTAAAATAGGTTGATATATAGACCTAAAATAGACGCCTCAATTAGGTTGATTTATAGACCCTTAGGTTGATTTATAGACCTAAAGTAGACGTTTAAAATAGGTTTATTTTTAGATCTAAAATAGGTTGATATATAGACCTAAAATAGACGATTTATAGACCAGAAATAGACATCTAAAATAGGTTGATTTTTAGATCTAAAATAGGTTGATATATAGACCTAAAATAGACGCCTAAATTAGGTTGAATTATAGACCCTTAGGTTGATTTACAGACCTAAAGTAGACGTTTAAAATAGGTTTATTTTTAGATCTAAAATAGGTTGATATATAGACCTAAAATAGACGATTTATAAACCAGAAATAGACGTCTAAAATAGGTTGATTTTTAGATCTAAAATAGGTTGATATATAGACCTGAAATAGACGCCTAAATTAGGTTGATTTATAGACCTAAAGTAGACGTTTAAAATAGATCTAAAATAGGTTGATTTATAGACCAGAAATAGACGTCTAAAATAGGTTGATTTTTAGATCTAAAATAGGTTGATATATAGACCTAAAATAGACGCCTAAATTAGGTTGATTTATAGACCCTTAGGTTGATTTATAGACCTAAAGTAGACGTTTAAAATAGGTTTAATTATAGATCTCAAATAGATGTCTAAAATAGGTTTATTTTTAGATCTAAAATAGGTTGATATATAGACCTAAAATAGACGATTTATAGACCAGAAATAGACGTCTAAAATAGGTTGATTTTTTAGATCTAAAATAGGTTGATATATAGACCTAAAATAGACGCCTAGATTAGGTTGATTTATAGACCCTTAGGTTGATTTATAGACCTAACGTAGACGTTTAAAATAGGTTTATTTATAGATCTAAAATAGGTTGATTTATAGACCAGAAATAGATGTCTAAAATAGGTTGATTTTTAGATCTAAAATAGGTTGATATATAGACCTAAAATAGACGCCTAAATTAGGTTGATTTATAGACCCTTAGGTTGATGTATAGACCTAAAGTAGACGTTTAAAATAGATCTAAAATAGGTTGATTTATAGACCAGAAATAGACGTCTAAAATAGGTTGATTTTTAGATCTAAAATAGGTTGATATATAGACCTAAAATAGACGCCTAAGTTAGGTTGATTTATAGACCTAAAGTAGACGTTTAAAATAGCTTTAATTATAGATCTCAAATAGACCAGAAATAGACGTCTAAAATAGGTTGATTTTTAAATCTAAAATAGGTTGATATATAGACCTAAAATAGACGATCTATAGACCAGAAATAGACGTCTAAAATAGGTTGATTTTTAGATCTAAAATAGGTTGATATATAGACCTAAAATACATGCCTAAATTAGGTTGATTTATAGACCCTTAGGTTGATTTATAGGCCTAAAGTAGACGTTTAAAATAGGTTGATTTTTAGATCTAAAATAGGTTGATATATAGACCTAAAATAGACGATTTATAGACCAGAAATAGACGTCTAATATAGGTTGATTTTTAGATCTAAAATAGGTTGATATATAGACCTAAAATAGACGCCTAAATTAGGTTGATTTATAGACCTAAAGTAGACGTTTAAAATAGATCTAAAATAGGTTGATTTATAGACCAGAAATAGACGTCTAAAATAGGTTGATTTTCAGATCTAAAATAGGTTGATATATAGACCTAAAATAGACGCCTAAATTAGGTTGATTTATAGACCCTTAGTTTGATTTATAGACCTAAAGTAGACGTTTAAAATAGATCTAAAATAGGTTGATTTATAGACCAGAAATAGACGCCTAAATTAGGTTGATTTATAGACCCTTAGGTTGATTTATAGACCTAAAGTAGACGTTTAAAATAGATCTAAAATAGGTTGATTTATAGACCAGAAATAGACGTCTAAAATAGGTTGATATATAGACCTAAAATAGACGCCTAAATTAGGTTGATTTATAGACCCTTAGGTTGATTTATAGACCTAAAGTAGACGTTTAAAATAGGTTTATTTATAGATCTAAAATAGACCAGAAATAGACGTCTAAAATAGGTTGATTTTTAGATCTAAAATAGGTTGATATATAGACCTAAAATAGACGCCTAAATTAGGTTGATTTATAGACCCTTAGGTTGATTTATAGACCTAAAGTAGACGTTTAAAATAGATCTAAAATAGGTTGATTTATAGACCAGAAATAGACGTCTAAAATAGGTTGATTTTTAGATCTAAAATAGGTTGATATATAGACCTAAAATAGACGCCTAAATTAGGTTGATTCATAGACCCTTAGGTTGATTAATAGACCTAAAGTAGACGTTTAAAATAGGTTTAATTATAGATCTAAAATAGACCAGAAATAGACGTCTAAAATAGGTTGATTTTTAGATCTAAAATAGGTTGATATATAGACCTAAAATGGACACCTAAATTAGGTTGATTTATAGACCCTTAGGTTGATTTATAGACCTAAAGTAGACGTTTAAAATAGGTTTATTTATAGATCTAAAATAGGTTGATTTTATAGATTTAAAATAGGTTGATATATAGACCTAAAATAGACGCCTATATTAGGTTGATTTATAGACCCTTAGGTTGATTTATAGACCTAACGTAGACGTTTAAAATAGGTTTATTTATAGATCTAAAATAGGTTGATTAATAGACCAGAAATAGACGTCTAAAATAGGTTGATTTTTAGATGTAAAATAGGTTGATATATAGACCTAAAATAGACGCCTAAATTAAGTTGATTTATAGACCCTTAGGTTGATTTATAGACCTAAAGTAGACGTTTAAAATAGGTTTAATTATAGATCTAAAATAGACCAGAAATACACGTCTAAAATAGGTTGATTTTTAGATCTAAAATAGGTTGATATATAGACGTAAAATAGACGCCTAAATTAGGTTGATTTATAGACCCTTAGGTTGATTTATGGACCTAAAGTAGACGTTTAAAATAGATCTAAAATAGGTTGATTTATAGACCAGAAATAGACGTCTAAAATAGGTTGATTTTTAGATCTAAAATAGGTTGATATATAGACCTAAAATAGACGCCTAAATTAGGTTGATTTATAGACCCTTAGGTTGATTTATAGACCTAAAGTAGACGTTTAAAATAGGTTTATTTATAGATCTAAAATAGGTTGATTTATAGACCAGAAATAGACGTCTAAAATAGGTTGATTTTTAGATCTAAAATAGGTTGATATATAGACCTAAAATAGACGCCTAAATTAGGTTGATTTATAGACCCTTAGGTTGATTTATAGACCTAAAGTAGACGTTTAAAATAGGTTTAATTATAGATCTCAAATAGACCAGAAATAGACGTCTAAAATAGGTTGATTTTTAGATCTAAAATAGGTTGATATATAGACCTAAATTAGACGATTTATAGACCAGAAATAGACGTCTAAAATAGGTTGATTTTTAGATCTAAAATAGGTTGATATATAGACCTAAAATAGACGCCTAAATTAGGTTGATTTATAGACCCTTAGGTTGATTTATAGACCTAAAGTAGACGTTTAAAATAGGTTTATTTTTAGATCTAAAATAGGTTGATATATAGACCTAAAATAGACGATTTATAGACCAGAAATAGACGTCTAAAATAGGTTGATTTTTAGATCTAAAATAGGTTGATATATAGACCTAAAATAGACGCCTAAATTAGGTTGAATTATAGACCCTTAGGTTGATTTATAGACCTAAAGTAGACGTTTAAAATAGGTTTATTTTTAGATCTAAAATAGGTTGATATATAGACCTAAAATAGACGATTTATAAACCAGAAATAGACGTCTAAAATAGGTTGATTTTTAGATCTAAAATAGGTTGATATATAGACCTAAAATAGACGCCTAAATTAGGTTGATTTATAGACCTAAAGTAGACGTTTAAAATAGATCTAAAATAGGTTGATTTATAGACCAAAAATAGACGTCTAAAATAGGTTGATTTTTAAACCAAAAATAGACGTCTGAAAAAGGTTGATTTTTAAACCAAAAATAGACGTCTAAAAAAGGTTGATTTTAAAACCAAAAATAGACGTCTAAAATAGGTTGATTTTTAAACCAGAAATAGACGTCTAAAATAGGTTGATTTTTAAACCAAATCTAGACGTCTAAAATAGGTTGATTTTTAAACCAGAAATAGACGTCTAAAATAGGTTGATTTTTAGATCTAAAATAGGTTGATATATAGACCTAAAATGGACACCTAAATTAGGTTGATTTATAGACCCTTAGGTTGATTTATAGACCTAAAGTAGACGTTTAAAATAGGTTTATTTATAGATCTAAAATAGGTTGATTTATAGACCAGAAATACACGTCTAAAATAGGTTGATTTTTTTAGATCTAAAATAGGTTGATATATAGACCTAAAATAGACCCCTAGATTGGGTTGATTTATAGACCTAACGTAGACGTTTAAAATAGGTTTATTTATAGATCTAAAATAGGTTGATTAATAGACCAGAAATAGACGTCTAAAATAGGTTGATTTTTAGATCTAAAATAGGTTGATATATAGACCTAAAATAGACGCCTAAATTAGGTTGATTTATAGACCCTTAGGTTGATTTATAGACCTAAAGTAGACGTTTAAAATAGGTTTAATTATAGATCTAAAATAGACCAGAAATAGACGTCTAAAATAGGTTGATTTTTAGATCTAAAATAGGTTGATATATAGACGTAAAATAGACGCCTAAATTAGGTTGATTTATAGACCCTTAGGTTGATTTATAGACCTAAAGTAGACGTTTAAAATAGATCTAAAATAGGTTGATTTATAGACCAGAAATAGACGTCTAAAATAGGTTGATTTTTAGATCTAAAATAGGTTGATATATAGACCTAAAATAGACGCCTAAATTAGGTTGATTTATAGACCCTTAGGTTGATTTATAGACCTAAAGTAGACGTTTAAAATAGGTTTATTTATAGATCTAAAATAGGTTGATTTATAGACCAGAAATAGACGTCTAAAATAGGTTGATTTTTAGATCTAAAATAGGTTGATATATAGACCTAAAATAGACGCCTAAATTAGGTTGATTTATAGACCCTTAGGTTGATTTATAGACCTAAAGTAGACGTTTAAAATAGGTTTAATTATAGATCTCAAATAGACCAGAAATAGACGTCTAAAATAGGTTGATTTTTAGATCTAAAATAGGTTGATATATAGACCTAAAATAGACGCCTAAATTAGGTTGATTTATAGACCATTAGGTTGATTTATAGACCTAAAGTAGACGTTTAAAATAGGTTTATTTTTAGATCTAAAATAGGTTGATATATAGACCTAAAATAGACGATTTATAGACCAGAAACAGACGTCTAAAATAGGTTGATTTTTAGATCTAAAATAGGTTGATATATAGACCTAAAATAGACGCCTAAATTAGGTTGATTTATAGACCCTTAGGTTGATTTATAGACCTAAAGTAGACGTTTAAAATAGGTTTATTTATAGATCTAAAATAGACCAGAAATAGACGTCTAAAATAGGTTGATTTTTAGATCTAAAATAGGTTGATATATAGACCTAAAATAGACGCCTAAATTAGGTTGATTTATAGACCCTTAGGTTGATTTATAGACCTAAAGTAGACGTTTAAAATAGGTTTAATTATAGATCTCAAATAGACCAGAAATAGACGTCTAAAATAGGTTGATTTTTAGATCTAAAATAGGTTGATATATAGACCTAAAATAGACGATTTATAGACCAGAAATAGACGTCTAAAATAGGTTGATTTTTAGATCTAAAATAGGTTGATATATAGACCTAAAATAGACGCCTAAATTAGGTTGATTTATAGACCCTTAGGTTGATTTATAGACCTAAAGTAGACGTTTAAAATAGGTTTATTTTTAGATCTAAAATAGGTTGATATATAGACCTAAAATAGACGATTTATAGACCAGAAAAAGACGTCTAAAATAGGTTGATTTTTAGATCTAAAATAGGTTGATATATAGACCTAAAATAGACGCCTAAATTAGGTTGAATTATAGACCCTTAGGTTGATTTATAGACCTAAAGTAGACGTTTAAAATAGGTTCATTTTTAGATCTAAAATAGGTTGATATATAGACCTAAAATAGACGATTTATAAACCAGAAATAGACGTCTAAAATAGGTTGATTTTTAGATCTAAATAGGTTGATATATAGACCTAAAATAGACGCCTAAATTAGGTTGATTTATAGACCTAAAGTAGACGTTTAAAATAGATCTAAAATAGGTTGATTTATAGACCAAAAATAGACGTCTAAAATAGGTTGATTTTTAAACCAAAAATAGACGTCTGAAAAAGGTTGATTTTTAAACCAAAAATAGACGTCTAAAAAAGGTTGATTTTAAAACCAAAAATAGACGTCTAAAATAGGTTGATTTTTAAACCAAAAATAGACGTCTAAAATAGGTTGATTTTTAAACCAAATCTAGACGTCTAAAATAGGTTGATTTTTAAACCAGAAATAGACGTCTAAAATAGGTTGATTTTTAGATCTAAAATAGGTTGATATATAGACCTAAAATGGACACCTAAATTAGGTTGATTTATAGACCCTTAGGTTGATTTATAGACCTAAAGTAGACGTTTAAAATAGGTTTATTTATAGATCTAAAATAGGTTGATTTATAGACCAGAAATACACGTCTAAAATAGGTTGATTTTTTTAGATCTAAAATAGGTTGATATATAGACCTAAAATAGACCCCTAGATTGGGTTGATTTATAGACCTAACGTAGACGTTTAAAATAGGTTTATTTATAGATCTAAAATAGGTTGATTAATAGACCAGAAATAGACGTCTAAAATAGGTTGATTTTTAGATCTAAAATAGGTTGATATATAGACCTAAAATAGACGCCTAAATTAGGTTGATTTATAGACCCTTAGGTTCATTTATAGACCTAAAGTAGACGTTTAAAATAGGTTTAATTATAGATCTAAAATAGACCAGAAATAGACGTCTGAAATAGGTTGATTTTTAGATCTAAAATAGGTTGATATATAGACCTAAAATAGGTTGATTTATAGACCAGAAATAGACGTCTAAAATAGGTTGATTTTTAGATATAAAATAGGTTGATATATAGACGTAAAATAGACGCCTAAATTAGGTTGATTTATAGACCCTTAGGTTGATTTATAGACCTAAAGTAGACGTTTAAAATAGATCTAAAATAGGTTGATTTATAGACCAGAAATAGACGTCTAAAATAGGTTGATTTTTAGATCTAAAATAGGTTGATATATAGACCTAAAATAGACACCTAAGTTAGGTTGATTTATAGACCCTTAGGTTGATTTATAGACCTAAAGTAGACGTTTAAAATAGATCTAAAATAGGTTGATTTATAGACAAGAAATAGACGTCTAAAATAGGTTGATTTTTAAACCAAAAATAGACGTCTAAAATAGGTTGATTTTTAAAACAAAAATAGACGTCTAAAAAAGGTTTATTTTTAACCTAAAATAGGTTGATTTTTAGACCAAAAATAGACGTCTAAAAAAGGTTGATTTTTAAACCAAAAATAGACGTCTAAAATAGGTTGATTTTTAAACCAAAAATAGACGTCTAAAATAGGTTAATTTTTAAACCAGAAATAGACGTCTAGAATAGATTGATTTTTAGATCTAAAATAGGTTGATATATAGACCTAAAATAGACACCTAAATTAGGTTGATTTATAGACCCTTAGGTTGATTTATAGACCTAAAGTAGACGTTCAAAATAGGTTTATTTATAGATCTAAAATAGGTTGATTTATAGACCAGAAATAGACGTCTAAAATAGGTTGATTTTTTAGATCTAAAATAGGTTGATATATAGACCTAAAATAGACGCCTAGATTAGGTTGATTTATAGACCCTTAGGTTGATTTATAGACCTAACGTAGACGTTTAAAATAGATCTAAAATAGGTTGATTTATAGACCAGAAATAGACGTCTAAAATAGGTTGATTTTTAGATCTAAAATAGGTTGATATATAGACCTAAAATAGACGCCTAAATTAGGTTGATTTATAGACCCTTAGGTTGATTTATAGACCTAAAGTAGACGTTTAAAATAGGTTTAATTATAGATCTAAAATAGACCAGAAATAGACGTCTGAAATAGGTTGATTTTTAGATCTAAAATAGGTTGATATATAGACCTAAAATAGGTTGATTTATAGACCAGAAATAGACGTCTAAAATAGGTTGATTTTTAGATATAAAATAGGTTGATATATAGACCTAAAATAGACGCCTAAATTAGGTTGATTTATAGACCCTTAGGTTGATTTATAGACCTATAATAGACGTTTAAAATAGGTTTATTTATAGATCTAAAATAGGTTGATTTATAGACCAGAAATAGACGTCTAAAATAGGTTGATTTTTTAGATTTAAAATAGGTTGATATATAGACCTAAAATAGACGCCTATATTAGGTTGATTTATAGACCCTTAGGTTGATTTATAGACCTAACGTAGACGTCTAAAATAGGTTGATTTTTAGATCTAAAATAGGTTGATATATAGACCTAAAATACATGCCTAAATTAGGTTGATTTATAGACCCTTAGGTTGATTTATAGGCCTAAAGTAGACGTTTAAAATAGGTTGATTTTTAGATCTAAAATAGGTTGATATATAGACCTAAAATAGACGATTTATAGACCAGAAATAGACGTCTAATATAGGTTGATTTTTAGATCTAAAATAGGTTGATATATAGACCTAAAATAGACGCCTAAATTAGGTTGATTTATAGACCTAAAGTAGACGTTTAAAATAGATCTAAAATAGGTTGATTTATAGACCAGAAATAGACGTCTAAAATAGGTTGATTTTTAGATCTAAAATAGGTTGATATATAGACCTAAAATGGACACCTAAATTAGGTTGATTTATAGACCCTTAGGTTGATTTATAGACCTAAAGTAGACGTTTAAAATAGGTTTATTTATAGATCTAAAATAGGTTGATTTTATAGATTTAAAATAGGTTGATATATAGACCTAAAATAGACGCCTATATTAGGTTGATTTATAGACCCTTAGGTTGATTTATAGACCTAACGTAGACGTTTAAAATAGGTTTATTTATAGATCTAAAATAGGTTGATTAATAGACCAGAAATAGACGTCTAAAATAGGTTGATTTTTAGATGTAAAATAGGTTGATATATAGACCTAAAATAGACGCCTAAATTAGGTTGATTTATAGACCCTTAGGTTGATTTATAGACCTAAAGTAGACGTTTAAAATAGGTTTAATTATAGATCTAAAATAGACCAGAAATAGACGTCTAAAATAGGTTGATTTTTAGATCTAAAATAGGTTGATATATAGACGTAAAATAGACGCCTAAATTAGGTTGATTTATAGACCCTTAGGTTGATTTATGGACCTAAAGTAGACGTTTAAAATAGATCTAAAATAGGTTGATTTATAGACCAGAAATAGACGTCTAAAATAGGTTGATTTTTAGATCTAAAATAGGTTGATATATAGACCTAAAATAGACGCCTAAATTAGGTTGATTCATAGACCCTTAGGTTGATTAATAGACCTAAAGTAGACGTTTAAAATAGGTTTAATTATAGATCTAAAATAGACCAGAAATAGACGTCTAAAATAGGTTGATTTTTAGATCTAAAATAGGTTGATATATAGACCTAAAATGGACACCTAAATTAGGTTGATTTATAGACCCTTAGGTTGATTTATAGACCTAAAGTAGACGTTTAAAATAGGTTTATTTATAGATCTAAAATAGGTTGATTTTATAGATTTAAAATAGGTTGATATATAGACCTAAAATAGACGCCTATATTAGGTTGATTTATAGACCCTTAGGTTGATTTATAGACCTAACGTAGACGTTTAAAATAGGTTTATTTATAGATCTAAAATAGGTTGATTAATAGACCAGAAATAGACGTCTAAAATAGGTTGATTTTTAGATGTAAAATAGGTTGATATATAGACCTAAAATAGACGCCTAAATTAGGTTGATTTATAGACCCTTAGGTTGATTTATAGACCTAAAGTAGACGTTTAAAATAGGTTTAATTATAGATCTAAAATAGACCAGAAATACACGTCTAAAATAGGTTGATTTTTAGATCTAAAATAGGTTGATATATAGACGTAAAATAGACGCCTAAATTAGGTTGATTTATAGACCCTTAGGTTGATTTATGGACCTAAAGTAGACGTTTAAAATAGATCTAAAATAGGTTGATTTATAGACCAGAAATAGACGTCTAAAATAGGTTGATTTTTAGATCTAAAATAGGTTGATATATAGACCTAAAATAGACGCCTAAATTAGGTTGATTTATAGACCCTTAGGTTGATTGATAGACCTAAAGTAGACGTTTAAAATAGGTTTATTTATAGATCTAAAATAGGTTGATTTATAGACCAGAAATAGACGTCTAAAATAGGTTGATTTTTAGATCTAAAATAGGTTGATATATAGACCTAAAATAGACGCCTAAATTAGGTTGATTTATAGACCCTTAGGTTGATTTATAGACCTAAAGTAGACGTTTAAAATAGGTTTAATTATAGATCTCAAATAGACCAGAAATAGACGTCTAAAATAGGTTGATTTTTAGATCTAAAATAGGTTGATATATAGACCTAAATTAGACGATTTATAGACCAGAAATAGACGTCTAAAATAGGTTGATTTTTAGATCTAAAATAGGTTGATATATAGACCTAAAATAGACGCCTAAATTAGGTTGATTTATAGACCCTTAGGTTGATTTATAGACCTAAAGTAGACGTTTAAAATAGGTTTATTTTTAGATCTAAAATAGGTTGATATATAGACCTAAAATAGACGATTTATAGACCAGAAATAGACGTCTAAAATAGGTTGATTTTTAGATCTAAAATAGGTTGATATATAGACCTAAAATAGACGCCTAAATTAGGTTGAATTATAGACCCTTAGGTTGATTTATAGACCTAAAGTAGACGTTTAAAATAGGTTTATTTTTAGATCTAAAATAGGTTGATATATAGACCTAAAATAGACGATTTATAAACCAGAAATAGACGTCTAAAATAGGTTGATTTTTAGATCTAAAATAGGTTGATATATAGACCTAAAATAGACGCCTAAATTAGGTTGATTTATAGACCTAAAGTAGACGTTTAAAATAGATCTAAAATAGGTTGATTTATAGACCAAAAATAGACGTCTAAAATAGGTTGATTTTTAAACCAAAAATAGACGTCTGAAAAAGGTTGATTTTTAAACCAAAAATAGACGTCTAAAAAAGGTTGATTTTAAAACCAAAAATAGACGTCTAAAATAGGTTGATTTTTAAACCAAATCTAGACGTCTAAAATAGGTTGATTTTTAAACCAGAAATAGACGTCTAAAATAGGTTGATTTTTAGATCTAAAATAGGTTGATATATAGACCTAAAATGGACACCTAAATTAGGTTGATTTATAGACCCTTAGGTTGATTTATAGACCTAAAGTAGACGTTTAAAATAGGTTTATTTATAGATCTAAAATAGGTTGATTTATAGACCAGAAATACACGTCTAAAATAGGTTGATTTTTTTAGATCTAAAATAGGTTGATATATAGACCTAAAATAGACCCCTAGATTGGGTTGATTTATAGACCTAACGTAGACGTTTAAAATAGGTTTATTTATAGATCTAAAATAGGTTGATTAATAGACCAGAAATAGACGTCTAAAATAGGTTGATTTTTAGATCTAAAATAGGTTGATATATAGACCTAAAATAGACGCCTAAATTAGGTTGATTTATAGACCCTTAGGTTGATTTATAGACCTAAAGTAGACGTTTAAAATAGGTTTAATTATAGATCTAAAATAGACCAGAAATAGACGTCTAAAATAGGTTGATTTTTAGATCTAAAATAGGTTGATATATAGACGTAAAATAGACGCCTAAATTAGGTTGATTTATAGACCCTTAGGTTGATTTATAGACCTAAAGTAGACGTTTAAAATAGATCTAAAATAGGTTGATTTATAGACCAGAAATAGACGTCTAAAATAGGTTGATTTTTAGATCTAAAATAGGTTGATATATAGACCTAAAATAGACGCCTAAATTAGGTTGATTTATAGACCCTTAGGTTGATTTATAGACCTAAAGTAGACGTTTAAAATAGGTTTATTTATAGATCTAAAATAGGTTGATTTATAGACCAGAAATAGACGTCTAAAATAGGTTGATTTTTAGATCTAAAATAGGTTGATATATAGACCTAAAATAGACGCCTAAATTAGGTTGATTTATAGACCCTTAGGTTGATTTATAGACCTAAAGTAGACGTTTAAAATAGGTTTAATTATAGATCTCAAATAGACCAGAAATAGACGTCTAAAATAGGTTGATTTTTAGATCTAAAATAGGTTGATATATAGACCTAAAATAGACGCCTAAATTAGGTTGATTTATAGACCATTAGGTTGATTTATAGACCTAAAGTAGACGTTTAAAATAGGTTTATTTTTAGATCTAAAATAGGTTGATATATAGACCTAAAATAGACGATTTATAGACCAGAAACAGACGTCTAAAATAGGTTGATTTTTAGATCTAAAATAGGTTGATATATAGACCTAAAATAGACGCCTAAATTAGGTTGATTTATAGACCCTTAGGTTGATTTATAGACCTAAAGTAGACGTTTAAAATAGGTTTATTTATAGATCTAAAATAGACCAGAAATAGACGTCTAAAATAGGTTGATTTTTAGATCTAAAATAGGTTGATATATAGACCTAAAATAGACGCCTAAATTAGGTTGATTTATAGACCCTTAGGTTGATTTATAGACCTAAAGTAGACGTTTAAAATAGGTTTAATTATAGATCTCAAATAGACCAGAAATAGACGTCTAAAATAGGTTGATTTTTAGATCTAAAATAGGTTGATATATAGACCTAAAATAGACGATTTATAGACCAGAAATAGACGTCTAAAATAGGTTGATTTTTAGATCTAAAATAGGTTGATATATAGACCTAAAATAGACGCCTAAATTAGGTTGATTTATAGACCCTTAGGTTGATTTATAGACCTAAAGTAGACGTTTAAAATAGGTTTATTTTTAGATCTAAAATAGGTTGATATATAGACCTAAAATAGACGATTTATAGACCAGAAAAAGACGTCTAAAATAGGTAGATTTTTAGATCTAAAATAGGTTGATATATAGACCTAAAATAGACGCCTAAATTAGGTTGAATTATAGACCCTTAGGTTGATTTATAGACCTAAAGTAGACGTTTAAAATAGGTTCATTTTTAGATCTAAAATAGGTTGATATATAGACCTAAAATAGACGATTTATAAACCAGAAATAGACGTCTAAAATAGGTTGATTTTTAGATCTAAATAGGTTGATATATAGACCTAAAATAGACGCCTAAATTAGGTTGATTTATAGACCTAAAGTAGACGTTTAAAATAGATCTAAAATAGGTTGATTTATAGACCAAAAATAGACGTCTAAAATAGGTTGATTTTTAAACCAAAAATAGACGTCTGAAAAAGGTTGATTTTTAAACCAAAAATAGACGTCTAAAAAAGGTTGATTTTAAAACCAAAAATAGACGTCTAAAATAGGTTGATTTTTAAACCAAAAATAGACGTCTAAAATAGGTTGATTTTTAAACCAAATCTAGACGTCTAAAATAGGTTGATTTTTAAACCAGAAATAGACGTCTAAAATAGGTTGATTTTTAGATCTAAAATAGGTTGATATATAGACCTAAAATGGACACCTAAATTAGGTTGATTTATAGACCCTTAGGTTGATTTATAGACCTAAAGTAGACGTTTAAAATAGGTTTATTTATAGATCTAAAATAGGTTGATTTATAGACCAGAAATACACGTCTAAAATAGGTTGATTTTTTTAGATCTAAAATAGGTTGATATATAGACCTAAAATAGACCCCTAGATTGGGTTGATTTATAGACCTAACGTAGACGTTTAAAATAGGTTTATTTATAGATCTAAAATAGGTTGATTAATAGACCAGAAATAGACGTCTAAAATAGGTTGATTTTTAGATCTAAAATAGGTTGATATATAGACCTAAAATAGACGCCTAAATTAGGTTGATTTATAGACCCTTAGGTTCATTTATAGACCTAAAGTAGACGTTTAAAATAGGTTTAATTATAGATCTAAAATAGACCAGAAATAGACGTCTGAAATAGGTTGATTTTTAGATCTAAAATAGGTTGATATATAGACCTAAAATAGGTTGATTTATAGACCAGAAATAGACGTCTAAAATAGGTTGATTTTTAGATATAAAATAGGTTGATATATAGACGTAAAATAGACGCCTAAATTAGGTTGATTTATAGACCCTTAGGTTGATTTATAGACCTAAAGTAGACGTTTAAAATAGATCTAAAATAGGTTGATTTATAGACCAGAAATAGACGTCTAAAATAGGTTGATTTTTAGATCTAAAATAGGTTGATATATAGACCTAAAATAGACACCTAAGTTAGGTTGATTTATAGACCCTTAGGTTGATTTATAGACCTAAAGTAGACGTTTAAAATAGATCTAAAATAGGTTGATTTATAGACAAGAAATAGACGTCTAAAATAGGTTGATTTTTAAACCAAAAATAGACGTCTAAAATAGGTTGATTTTTAAAACAAAAATAGACGTCTAAAAAAGGTTTATTTTTAACCTAAAATAGGTTGATTTTTAGACCAAAAATAGACGTCTAAAAAAGGTTGATTTTTAAACCAAAAATAGACGTCTAAAATAGGTTGATTTTTAAACCAAAAATAGACGTCTAAAATAGGTTAATTTTTAAACCAGAAATAGACGTCTAGAATAGATTGATTTTTAGATCTAAAATAGGTTGATATATAGACCTAAAATAGACACCTAAATTAGGTTGATTTATAGACCCTTAGGTTGATTTATAGACCTAAAGTAGACGTTCAAAATAGGTTTATTTATAGATCTAAAATAGGTTGATTTATAGACCAGAAATAGACGTCTAAAATAGGTTGATTTTTTAGATCTAAAATAGGTTGATATATAGACCTAAAATAGACGCCTAGATTAGGTTGATTTATAGACCCTTAGGTTGATTTATAGACCTAACGTAGACGTTTAAAATAGATCTAAAATAGGTTGATTTATAGACCAGAAATAGACGTCTAAAATAGGTTGATTTTTAGATCTAAAATAGGTTGATATATAGACCTAAAATAGACGCCTAAATTAGGTTGATTTATAGACCCTTAGGTTGATTTATAGACCTAAAGTAGACGTTTAAAATAGGTTTAATTATAGATCTAAAATAGACCAGAAATAGACGTCTGAAATAGGTTGATTTTTAGATCTAAAATAGGTTGATATATAGACCTAAAATAGGTTGATTTATAGACCAGAAATAGACGTCTAAAATAGGTTGATTTTTAGATATAAAATAGGTTGATATATAGACCTAAAATAGACGCCTAAATTAGGTTGATTTATAGACCCTTAGGTTGATTTATAGACCTATAATAGACGTTTAAAATAGGTTTATTTATAGATCTAAAATAGGTTGATTTATAGACCAGAAATAGACGTCTAAAATAGGTTGATTTTTTAGATTTAAAATAGGTTGATATATAGACCTAAAATAGACGCCTATATTAGGTTGATTTATAGACCCTTAGGTTGATTTATAGACCTAACGTAGACGTCTAAAATAGGTTGATTTTTAGATCTAAAATAGGTTGATATATAGACCTAAAATACATGCCTAAATTAGGTTGATTTATAGACCCTTAGGTTGATTTATAGGCCTAAAGTAGACGTTTAAAATAGGTTGATTTTTAGATCTAAAATAGGTTGATATATAGACCTAAAATAGACGATTTATAGACCAGAAATAGACGTCTAATATAGGTTGATTTTTAGATCTAAAATAGGTTGATATATAGACCTAAAATAGACGCCTAAATTAGGTTGATTTATAGACCTAAAGTAGACGTTTAAAATAGATCTAAAATAGGTTGATTTATAGACCAGAAATAGACGTCTAAAATAGGTTGATTTTCAGATCTAAAATAGGTTGATATATAGACCTAAAATAGACGCCTAAATTAGGTTGATTTATAGACCCTTAGGTTGATTTATAGACCTAAAGTAGACGTTTAAAATAGATCTAAAATAGGTTGATTTATAGACCAGAAATAGACGCCTAAATTAGGTTGATTTATAGACCCTTAGGTTGATTTATAGACCTAAAGTAGACGTTTAAAATAGATCTAAAATAGGTTGATTTATAGACCAGAAATAGACGTCTAAAATAGGTTGATATATAGACCTAAAATAGACGCCTAAATTAGGTTGATTTATAGACCCTTAGGTTGATTTATAGACCTAAAGTAGACGTTTAAAATAGGTTTATTTATAGATCTAAAATAGACCAGAAATAGACGTCTAAAATAGGTTGATTTTTAGATCTAAAATAGGTTGATATATAGACCTAAAATAGACGCCTAAATTAGGTTGATTTATAGACCCTTAGGTTGATTTATAGACCTAAAGTAGACGTTTAAAATAGATCTAAAATAGGTTGATTTATAGACCAGAAATAGACGTCTAAAATAGGTTGATTTTTAGATCTAAAATAGGTTGATATATAGACCTAAAATAGACGCCTAAATTAGGTTGATTCATAGACCCTTAGGTTGATTAATAGACCTAAAGTAGACGTTTAAAATAGGTTTAATTATAGATCTAAAATAGACCAGAAATAGACGTCTAAAATAGGTTGATTTTTAGATCTAAAATAGGTTGATATATAGACCTAAAATGGACACCTAAATTAGGTTGATTTATAGACCCTTAGGTTGATTTATAGACCTAAAGTAGACGTTTAAAATAGGTTTATTTATAGATCTAAAATAGGTTGATTTTATAGATTTAAAATAGGTTGATATATAGACCTAAAATAGACGCCTATATTAGGTTGATTTATAGACCCTTAGGTTGATTTATAGACCTAACGTAGACGTTTAAAATAGGTTTATTTATAGATCTAAAATAGGTTGATTAATAGACCAGAAATAGACGTCTAAAATAGGTTGATTTTTAGATGTAAAATAGGTTGATATATAGACCTAAAATAGACGCCTAAATTAGGTTGATTTATAGACCCTTAGGTTGATTTATAGACCTAAAGTAGACGTTTAAAATAGGTTTAATTATAGATCTAAAATAGACCAGAAATAGACGTCTAAAATAGGTTGATTTTTAGATCTAAAATAGGTTGATATATAGACGTAAAATAGACGCCTAAATTAGGTTGATTTATAGACCCTTAGGTTGATTTATGGACCTAAAGTAGACGTTTAAAATAGATCTAAAATAGGTTGATTTATAGACCAGAAATAGACGTCTAAAATAGGTTGATTTTTAGATCTAAAATAGGTTGATATATAGACCTAAAATAGACGCCTAAATTAGGTTGATTTATAGACCCTTAGGTTGATTTATAGACCTAAAGTAGACGTTTAAAATAGGTTTATTTATAGATCTAAAATAGGTTGATTTATAGACCAGAAATAGACGTCTAAAATAGGTTGATTTTTAGATCTAAAATAGGTTGATATATAGACCTAAAATAGACGCCTAAATTAGGTTGATTTATAGACCCTTAGGTTGATTTATAGACCTAAAGTAGACGTTTAAAATAGGTTTAATTATAGATCTCAAATAGACCAGAAATAGACGTCTAAAATAGGTTGATTTTTAGATCTAAAATAGGTTGATATATAGACCTAAATTAGACGATTTATAGACCAGAAATAGACGTCTAAAATAGGTTGATTTTTAGATCTAAAATAGGTTGATATATAGACCTAAAATAGACGCCTAAATTAGGTTGATTTATAGACCCTTAGGTTGATTTATAGACCTAAAGTAGACGTTTAAAATAGGTTTATTTTTAGATCTAAAATAGGTTGATATATAGACCTAAAATAGACGATTTATAGACCAGAAATAGACGTCTAAAATAGGTTGATTTTTAGATCTAAAATAGGTTGATATATAGACCTAAAATAGACGCCTAAATTAGGTTGAATTATAGACCCTTAGGTTGATTTATAGACCTAAAGTAGACGTTTAAAATAGGTTTATTTTTAGATCTAAAATAGGTTGATATATAGACCTAAAATAGACGATTTATAAACCAGAAATAGACGTCTAAAATAGGTTGATTTTTAGATCTAAAATAGGTTGATATATAGACCTAAAATAGACGCCTAAATTAGGTTGATTTATAGACCTAAAGTAGACGTTTAAAATAGATCTAAAATAGGTTGATTTATAGACCAAAAATAGACGTCTAAAATAGGTTGATTTTTAAACCAAAAATAGACGTCTGAAAAAGGTTGATTTTTAAACCAAAAATAGACGTCTAAAAAAGGTTGATTTTAAAACCAAAAATAGACGTCTAAAATAGGTTGATTTTTAAACCAGAAATAGACGTCTAAAATAGGTTGATTTTTAAACCAAATCTAGACGTCTAAAATAGGTTGATTTTTAAACCAGAAATAGACGTCTAAAATAGGTTGATTTTTAGATCTAAAATAGGTTGATATATAGACCTAAAATGGACACCTAAATTAGGTTGATTTATAGACCCTTAGGTTGATTTATAGACCTAAAGTAGACGTTTAAAATAGGTTTATTTATAGATCTAAAATAGGTTGATTTATAGACCAGAAATACACGTCTAAAATAGGTTGATTTTTTTAGATCTAAAATAGGTTGATATATAGACCTAAAATAGACCCCTAGATTGGGTTGATTTATAGACCTAACGTAGACGTTTAAAATAGGTTTATTTATAGATCTAAAATAGGTTGATTAATAGACCAGAAATAGACGTCTAAAATAGGTTGATTTTTAGATCTAAAATAGGTTGATATATAGACCTAAAATAGACGCCTAAATTAGGTTGATTTATAGACCCTTAGGTTGATTTATAGACCTAAAGTAGACGTTTAAAATAGGTTTAATTATAGATCTAAAATAGACCAGAAATAGACGTCTAAAATAGGTTGATTTTTAGATCTAAAATAGGTTGATATATAGACGTAAAATAGACGCCTAAATTAGGTTGATTTATAGACCCTTAGGTTGATTTATAGACCTAAAGTAGACGTTTAAAATAGATCTAAAATAGGTTGATTTATAGACCAGAAATAGACGTCTAAAATAGGTTGATTTTTAGATCTAAAATAGGTTGATATATAGACCTAAAATAGACGCCTAAATTAGGTTGATTTATAGACCCTTAGGTTGATTTATAGACCTAAAGTAGACGTTTAAAATAGGTTTATTTATAGATCTAAAATAGGTTGATTTATAGACCAGAAATAGACGTCTAAAATAGGTTGATTTTTAGATCTAAAATAGGTTGATATATAGACCTAAAATAGACGCCTAAATTAGGTTGATTTATAGACCCTTAGGTTGATTTATAGACCTAAAGTAGACGTTTAAAATAGGTTTAATTATAGATCTCAAATAGACCAGAAATAGACGTCTAAAATAGGTTGATTTTTAGATCTAAAATAGGTTGATATATAGACCTAAAATAGACGCCTAAATTAGGTTGATTTATAGACCATTAGGTTGATTTATAGACCTAAAGTAGACGTTTAAAATAGGTTTATTTTTAGATCTAAAATAGGTTGATATATAGACCTAAAATAGACGATTTATAGACCAGAAACAGACGTCTAAAATAGGTTGATTTTTAGATCTAAAATAGGTTGATATATAGACCTAAAATAGACGCCTAAATTAGGTTGATTTATAGACCCTTAGGTTGATTTATAGACCTAAAGTAGACGTTTAAAATAGGTTTATTTATAGATCTAAAATAGACCAGAAATAGACGTCTAAAATAGGTTGATTTTTAGATCTAAAATAGGTTGATATATAGACCTAAAATAGACGCCTAAATTAGGTTGATTTATAGACCCTTAGGTTGATTTATAGACCTAAAGTAGACGTTTAAAATAGGTTTATTTTTAGATCTAAAATAGGTTGATATATAGACCTAAAATAGACGATTTATAGACCAGAAAAAGACGTCTAAAATAGGTTGATTTTTAGATCTAAAATAGGTTGATATATAGACCTAAAATAGACGCCTAAATTAGGTTGAATTATAGACCCTTAGGTTGATTTATAGACCTAAAGTAGACGTTTAAAATAGGTTCATTTTTAGATCTAAAATAGGTTGATATATAGACCTAAAATAGACGATTTATAAACCAGAAATAGACGTCTAAAATAGGTTGATTTTTAGATCTAAAATAGGTTGATATATAGACCTAAAATAGACGCCTAAATTAGGTTGATTTATAGACCTAAAGTAGACGTTTAAAATAGATCTAAAATAGGTTGATTTATAGACCAGAAATAGACGTCTAAAATAGGTTGATTTTTAGATCTAAAATAGGTTGATATATAGACCTAAAATAGACGCCTAAATTAGGTTGATTTATAGACCCTTAGGTTGATTTATAGACCTAAAGTAGACGTTTAAAATAGGTTTAATTATAGATCTCAAATAGACCAGAAATAGACGTCTAAAATAGGTTTATTTTTAGATCTAAAATAGGTTGATATATAGACCTAAAATAGACGATTTATAGACCAGAAATAGACGTCTAAAATAGGTTGATTTTTTAGATCTAAAATAGGTTGATATATAGACCTAAAATAGACCCCTAGATTAGGTTGATTTATAGACCCTTAGGTTGATTTATAGACCTAATGTAGACGTTTAAAATAGGTTTATTTATAGATCTAAAATAGGTTTATTTTTAGATCTAAAATAGGTTGATATATAGACCTAAAATAGACGCCTAAATTAGGTTGATTTATAGACCATTAGGTTGATTTATAGACCTAAAGTAGACGTTTAAAATAGGTTTATTTTTAGATCTAAAATAGGTTGATATATAGACCTAAAATAGACGATTTATAGACCAGAAATAGACGTCTAAAATAGGTTGATTTCTAGATCTAAAATAGGTTGATATATAGACCTAAAATAGACGCCTAAATTAGGTTGATTTATAGACCCTTAGGTTGATTTATAGACCTAAAGTAGACGTTTAAAATAGGTTTATTTATAGATCTAAAATAGACCAGAAATAGACGTCTAAAATAGGTTGATTTTTAGATCTAAAATAGGTTGATATATAGACCTAAAATAGACGCCTAAATTAGGTTGATTTATAGACCCTTAGGTTGATTTATAGACCTAAAGTAGACGTTTAAAATAGGTTTAATTATAGATCTCAAATAGACCAGAAATAGACGTCTAAAATAGGTTGATTTTTAGATCTAAAATAGGTTGATATATAGACCTAAAATAGACGCCTCAATTAGGTTGATTTATAGACCCTTAGGTTGATTTATAGACCTAAAGTAGACGTTTAAAATAGGTTTATTTTTAGATCTAAAATAGGTTGATATATAGACCTAAAATAGACGATTTATAGACCAGAAATAGACATCTAAAATAGGTTGATTTTTAGATCTAAAATAGGTTGATATATAGACCTAAAATAGACGCCTAAATTAGGTTGAATTATAGACCCTTAGGTTGATTTACAGACCTAAAGTAGACGTTTAAAATAGGTTTATTTTTAGATCTAAAATAGGTTGATATATAGACCTAAAATAGACGATTTATAAACCAGAAATAGACGTCTAAAATAGGTTGATTTTTAGATCTAAAATAGGTTGATATATAGACCTGAAATAGACGCCTAAATTAGGTTGATTTATAGACCTAAAGTAGACGTTTAAAATAGATCTAAAATAGGTTGATTTATAGACCAGAAATAGACGTCTAAAATAGGTTGATTTTTAGATCTAAAATAGGTTGATATATAGACCTAAAATAGACGCCTAAATTAGGTTGATTTATAGACCCTTAGGTTGATTTATAGACCTAAAGTAGACGTTTAAAATAGGTTTAATTATAGATCTCAAATAGATGTCTAAAATAGGTTTATTTTTAGATCTAAAATAGGTTGATATATAGACCTAAAATAGACGATTTATAGACCAGAAATAGACGTCTAAAATAGGTTGATTTTTTAGATCTAAAATAGGTTGATATATAGACCTAAAATAGACGCCTAGATTAGGTTGATTTATAGACCCTTAGGTTGATTTATAGACCTAACGTAGACGTTTAAAATAGGTTTATTTATAGATCTAAAATAGGTTGATTTATAGACCAGAAATAGATGTCTAAAATAGGTTGATTTTTAGATCTAAAATAGGTTGATATATAGACCTAAAATAGACGCCTAAATTAGGTTGATTTATAGACCCTTAGGTTGATGTATAGACCTAAAGTAGACGTTTAAAATAGATCTAAAATAGGTTGATTTATAGACCAGAAATAGACGTCTAAAATAGGTTGATTTTTAGATCTAAAATAGGTTGATATATAGACCTAAAATAGACGCCTAAGTTAGGTTGATTTATAGACCTAAAGTAGACGTTTAAAATAGCTTTAATTATAGATCTCAAATAGACCAGAAATAGACGTCTAAAATAGGTTGATTTTTAAATCTAAAATAGGTTGATATATAGACCTAAAATAGACGATCTATAGACCAGAAATAGACGTCTAAAATAGGTTGATTTTTAGATCTAAAATAGGTTGATATATAGACCTAAAATACATGCCTAAATTAGGTTGATTTATAGACCCTTAGGTTGATTTATAGGCCTAAAGTAGACGTTTAAAATAGGTTGATTTTTAGATCTAAAATAGGTTGATATATAGACCTAAAATTGACGATTTATAGACCAGAAATAGACGTCTAATATAGGTTGATTTTTAGATCTAAAATAGGTTGATATATAGACCTAAAATAGACGCCTAAATTAGGTTGATTCATAGACCTAAAGTAGACGTTTAAAATAGATCTAAAATAGGTTGATTTATAGACCAGAAATAGACGTCTAAAATAGGTTGATTTTCAGATCTAAAATAGGTTGATATATAGACCTAAAATAGACGCCTAAATTAGGTTGATTTATAGACCCTTAGGTTGATTTATAGACCTAAAGTAGACGTTTAAAATAGATCTAAAATAGGTTGATTTATAGACCAGAAATAGACGTCTAAAATAGGTTGATTTTTTAGATCTAAAATAGGTTGATATATAGACCTAAAATAGACACCTAGATTAGGTTGATTTATAGACCCTTAGGTTGATTTATAGACCTAACGTAGACGTTTAAAATAGGTTTATTTATAGATCTAAAATAGGTTGATTTATAGACCAGAAATAGACGTCTAAAATAGGATGATTTTTAGATCTAAAATAGGTTGATATATAGACCTAAAATACACGCCTAAATTAGGTTGATTTATAGACCCTTAGGTTGATTTATAGACCTAAAGTAGACGTTTAAAATAGATCTAAAATAGGTTGATTTATAGACCAGAAATAGACGTCTAAAATAGGTTGATTTTTAGATCTAAAATAGGTTGATATATAGACCTAAAATAGACGCCTAAATTAGGTTGATTTATAGACCCTTAGGTTGATTTATAGACCTAAAGTAGACGTTTAAAATAGATCTAAAATAGGTTGATTTATAGACCAGAAATAGACGTCTAAAATAGGTTGATATATAGACCTAAAATAGACGCCTAAATTAGGTTGATTTATAGACCCTTAGGTTGATTTATAGACCTAAAGTAGACGTTTAAAATAGGTTTATTTATAGATCTAAAATAGACCAGAAATAGACGTCTAAAATAGGTTG
>NW_026872181.1:0-12500 GCF_033458585.1 Syngnathus typhle
TGACAAAGTTGGCGCGAGCTCCAGAAGGAGAGGCTGTTTTTCGCTATTGTGGCCGACCGAAGGGGAAACCAGGCAAAGCGACACATTACCCAAGAACGTTGAACGTACACATTACGCGCAAGAGCGTTGGCACTTAGGCGAGCTCCATAAGGAGAGGCTGATTTTTCGCCGTTTGTGGCCCGACCGAGGGAACCAGGCAAAGCGGGACACATTACGGCGCAAGAGCCGTTGGCACTTAGGCGAGCTCCAGAAGGAGAGGCTGGTTTTTCGCTATTTGTGGCCGACCGAGGGAACCAGGCAAAGCGGACACATTACGGCGCAAGAGCCGTTGGCACTTAGGCGAGCTCCAGAAGGAGAGGCTGATTTTTCGCCGTTTGTGGCCGACCGAGGGAACCAGGCAAAGCGGACACATTACGGCGCAAGAGCCGTTGGCACTTAGGCGAGCTCCAGAAGGAGAGGCTGGTTTTTCGCTATTTGTGGCCGACCGAGGGAACCAGGCAAAGCGGACACATTACGGCGCAAGAGCCGTTGGCACTTAGGCGAGCTCCAGAAGGAGAGGCTGATTTTTCGCCGTTTGTGGCCGACCGAGGGAACCAGGCAAAGCGGACACATTACGGCGCAAGAGCCGTTGGCACTTAGGCGAGCTCCAGAAGGAGAGGCTGGTTTTTCGCTATTTGTGGCCGACCGAGGGAACCAGGCAAAGCGGACACATTACGGCGCAAGAGCCGTTGGCACTTAGGCGAGCTCCAGAAGGAGAGGCTGATTTTTCGCCGTTTGTGGCCGACCGAGGGAACCAGGCAAAGCGGACACATTACGGCGCAAGAGCCGTTGGCACTTAGGCGAGCTCCAGAAGGAGAGGCTGGTTTTTCGCTATTTGTGGCCGACCGAGGGAACCAGGCAAAGCGGACACATTACGGCGCAAGAGCCGTTGGCACTTAGGCGAGCTCCAGAAGGAGAGGCTGATTTTTCGCCGTTTGTGGCCGACCGAGGGAACCAGGCAAAGCGGACACATTACGGCGCAAGAGCCGTTGGCACTTAGGCGAGCTCCAGAAGGAGAGGCTGGTTTTTCGCTATTTGTGGCCGACCGAGGGAACCAGGCAAAGCGGACACATTACGGCGCAAGAGCCGTTGGCACTTAGGCGAGCTCCAGAAGGAGAGGCTGATTTTTCGCCGTTTGTGGCCGACCGACGGGAACCAGGCAAAGCGGACACATTACGGCGCAAGAGCCGTTGGCACTTAGGCGAGCTCCAGAAGGAGAGGCTGATTTTTCGCCGTTCTGTGGCCGACCGAGGGAACCAGGCAAAGCGGACACATTACGGCGCAAGAGCCGTTGGCACTTAGAAAATATTCGCCAAAGTTGGCACGAGCTCCAGAATGAGAGGCTGATTTTTCGCCGTTTGTGGCCGACCGAGGGAACCAGGCAAAGCGGACACATTACGGCGCAAGAGCCGTTGGCACTTAGGCGAGCTCCAGAAGGAGAGGCTGATTTTTTCGCTATTTGTGGCCGACCGAGGGAACCAGGCAAAGCGGACACATTACGGCGCAAGAGCCGTTGGCACTTAGAAAATATTCGCCAAAGTTGGCACGAGCTCCAGAATGAGAGGCTGATTTTTCGCCGTTTGTGGCCGACCGAGGGAACCAGACAAAGCGGACACATTACGGCGCAAGAGCCGTTGGCACTTAGGCGAGCTCCAGAAGGAGAGGCTGATTTTTTCGCTATTTGTGGCCGACCGAGGGAACCAGGCAAAGCGGACACTTTACGGCGCAAGAGCCGTTGGCACTTAGAAAATATTCGCCAAAGTTGGCACGAGCTCCAGAAGGAGAGGCTGATTTTTCGCCGTTTGTGGCCGACCGAGGGAACCAGACAAAGCGGACACATTACGGCGCAAGAGCCGTTGGCACTTAGGCGAGCTCCAGAAGGAGAGGCTGATTTTTCGCTATTTGTGGCCGACCGAGGGAACCAGGCAAAGCGGACACTTTACGGCGCAAGAGCCGTTGGCACTTAGAAAATATTCGCCAAAGTTGGCACGAGCTCCAGAAGGAGAGGCTGATTTTTCGCTATTTGTGGCCGACCGAGGGAACCAGGCAAAGCGGACACTTTACGGCGCAAGAGCCGTTGGCACTTAGAAATTTTTTGACAAAGTTGGCGCGAGCTCCAGAAGGAGAGGCTGGTTTTTCGCTATTTGTGGCCGACCGAGGGAACCAGGCAAAGCGGACACATTACGGCGCAAGAGCCGTTGGCACTTAGGCGAGCTCCAGAAGGAGAGGCTGATTTTTCGCCGTTTGTGGCCGACCGAGGGAACCAGGCAAAGCGGACACATTACGGCGCAAGAGCCGTTGGCACTTAGGCGAGCTCCAGAAGGAGAGGCTGGTTTTTCGCTATTTGTGGCCGACCGAGGGAACCAGGCAAAGCGGACACATTACGGCGCAAGAGCCGTTGGCACTTAGGCGAGCTCCAGAAGGAGAGGCTGATTTTTCGCCGTTTGTGGCCGACCGAGGGAACCAGGCAAAGCGGACACATTACGGCGCAAGAGCCGTTGGCACTTAGGCGAGCTCCAGAAGGAGAGGCTGATTTTTCGCCGTTCGTGGCCGACCGAGGGAACCAGGCAAAGCGGACACATTACGGCGCAAGAGCCGTTGGCACTTAGAAAATATTCGCCAAAGTTGGCACGAGCTCCAGAATGAGAGGCTGATTTTTCGCCGTTTGTGGCCGACCGAGGGAACCAGGCAAAGCGGACACATTACGGCGCAAGAGCCGTTGGCACTTAGGCGAGCTCCAGAAGGAGAGGCTGATTTTTTCGCTATTTGTGGCCGACCGAGGGAACCAGGCAAAGCGGACACATTACGGCGCAAGAGCCGTTGGCACTTAGAAAATATTCGCCAAAGTTGGCACGAGCTCCAGAATGAGAGGCTGATTTTTCGCCGTTTGTGGCCGACCGAGGGAACCAGACAAAGCGGACACATTACGGCGCAAGAGCCGTTGGCACTTAGGCGAGCTCCAGAAGGAGAGGCTGATTTTTCGCTATTTGTGGCCGACCGAGGGAACCAGGCAAAGCGGACACTTTACGGCGCAAGAGCCGTTGGCACTTAGAAAATATTCGCCAAAGTTGGCACGAGCTCCAGAAGGAGAGGCTGATTTTTCGCCGTTTGTGGCCGACCGAGGGAACCAGACAAAGCGGACACATTACGGCGCAAGAGCCGTTGGCACTTAGGCGAGCTCCAGAAGGAGAGGCTGATTTTTCGCTATTTGTGGCCGACCGAGGGAACCAGGCAAAGCGGACACTTTACGGCGCAAGAGCCGTTGGCACTTAGAAAATATTCTGAAATTCTCACCGACCTCCGTGGTGGAGAGGCCGAATTTTCGACATTCGTGGCCGACCGGGGAACCGTCGCCACTCGGACAACTTGTGCGGCAGCCCTCGGTGATTTTAGGACCGCTTTTTCACCCTCGCTGTCCGACCGGAGAACCGTCGTAGCTCGGACAGTTCGTGTGCCAGCATCCGCTGGCACTTAGAAAATTTTAAAAAAGAAAAAAATAGTCTTCTGCATATACGTTCTGACTATATTTTGCGATTAGGGGGTAAAGGTAATGAGTACAGTGACTAGGGGGACCAACTCATCGTACTCTGGCGCACCAACACGCCAAGGTTGGTACTGCACTTAGGCTGATTTTTGCGCTATTCGCGGCCGACCGGGGAACCAGCGCGGAGCGGACACATTACGGCGAATGAGCCGTTGGCACTTAGAAAATTTTTGAGCTTTTTTCGAACTTCCGTGAGGCTGATTTTGCGCTATTCGCGGCCGACCGGGGAACCAGCGCGGAGCGGACACATTACGGCGAATGAGCCGTTGGCACTTAGAAAATTTTTGAGCTTTTTTCGAACTTCCGTGAGGCTGATTTTGCGCTATTCGCGGCCGACCGGGGAACCAGCGCGGAGCGGACACATTACGGCGAATGAGCCGTTGGCACTTAGAAAATTTTTGAGCTTTTTTCGGACTTCCGTGTGGAGCTTTGGGGCCGTTCCGCCTAACTTTTTATGCCCGATTAGGCTTCCAGGGAGGCGGCTAAGCATTATTGACCAATCATGGAGCTTTTTTCGGACTTCCGTGTGGAGCTTTGGGGCCGTTCCGCCTAACTTTTTATGCCCGATTAGGCTTCCAGGGAGGCGGCTAAGCATTATTGACCAATCATGGAGCTTTTTTGGGACTTCCGTGTGGAGCTTTGGGGCCGTTCCGCCTAACTTTTTATGCCCGATTAGGCTTCCAGGGAGGCGGCTAAGCATTATTGACCAATCATGGAGCTTTTTTGGGACTTCCGTGTGGAGCTTTGGAGCCGTTCCGCCTAACTTTTTATGCCCGATTAGGCTTCCAGGGAGGCGGCTAAGCATTATTGACCAATCATGGAGCTTTTTTGGGACTTCCGTGTGGAGCTTTGGGGCCGTTCCCCGCCTAGCTTTTTATGCCCGATTAGGCTTCCAGGGAGGCGGCTAAGCATTATTGACCAATCATGGAGCGTTTTTGGGACTTCCGTGTGGAGCTTTGGGGCCGTTCCGCCTAGCTTTTTATGCCCGATTAGGCTTCCAGGGAGGCGGCTAAGCATTATTGACCAATCATGGAGCTTTTTTGGGACTTCCGTGTGGAGCTTTGGGGCCGTTCCGCCTAGCTTTTTATGCCCGATTAGGCTTCCAGGGAGGCGGCTAAGCATTATTGACCAATCATGGAGCTTTTTTGGGACTTCCGTGTGGAGCTTTGGGGCCGTTCCGCCTAGCTTTTTATGCCCGATTAGGCTTCCAGGGAGGCGGCTAAGCATTATTGACCAATCATGGAGCTTTTTTGGGACTTCCGTGTGGAGCTTTGGGGCCGTTCCGCCTAGCTTTTTATGCCCGATTAGGCTTCCAGGGAGGCGGCTAAGCATTATTGACCAATCATGGAGCTTTTTTTGGGACTTCCGTGTGGAGCTTTGGGGCCGTTCCGCCTAGCTTTTTATGCCCGATTAGGCTTCCAGGGAGGCGGCTAAGCATTATTGACCAATCATGGAGCTTTTTTGGGACTTCCGTGTGGAGCTTTGGGGCCGTTCCGCCTAGCTTTTTATGCCCGATTAGGCTTCCAGGGAGGCGGCTAAGCATTATTGACCAATCATGGAGCTTTTTTGGGACTTCCGTGTGGAGCTTTGGGGCCGTTCCGCCTAGCTTTTTATGCCCGATTAGGCTTCCAGGGAGGCGGCTAAGCATTATTGACCAATCATGGAGCTTTTTTGGGACTTCCGTGTGGAGCTTTGGGGCCGTTCCGCCTAGCTTTTTATGCCCGATTAGGCTTCCAGGGAGGCGGCTAAGCATTATTGACCAATCATGGAGCTTTTTTGGGACTTCCGTGTGGAGCTTTGGAGCCGTTCCGCCTAACTTTTTATGCCCGATTAGGCTTCCAGGGAGGCGGCTAAGCATTATTGACCAATCATGGAGCTTTTTTGGGACTTCCGTGTGGAGCTTTGGGGCCGTTCCGCCTAGCTTTTTATGCCCGATTAGGCTTCCAGGGAGGCGGCTAAGCATTATTGACCAATCATGGAGCTTTTTTGGGACTTCCGTGTGGAGCTTTGGGGGCCGTTCCGCCTAGCTTTTTATGCCCGATTAGGCTTCCAGGGAGGCGGCTAAGCATTATTGACCAATCATGGAGCTTTTTTGGGACTTCCGTGTGGAGCTTTGGGCCGTTCCGCCTAGCTTTTTATGCCCGATTAGGCTTCCAGGGAGGCGGCTAAGCATTATTGACCAATCATGGAGCTTTTTTGGGACTTCCGTGTGGAGCTTTGGGGCCGTTCCGCCTAGCTTTTTATGCCCGATTAGGCTTCCAGGGAGGCGGCTAAGCATTATTGACCAATCATGGAGCTTTTTTGGGACTTCCGTGTGGAGCTTTGGGGCCGTTCCGCCTAGCTTTTTATGCCCGATTAGGCTTCCAGGGAGGCGGCTAAGCATTATTGACCAATCATGGAGCTTTTTTGGGACTTCCGTGTGGAGCTTTGGGGCCGTTCCGCCTAGCTTTTTATGCCCGATTAGGCTTCCAGGGAGGCGGCTAAGCATTATTGACCAATCATGGAGCTTTTTTGGGACTTCCGTGTGGAGCTTTGGGGCCGTTCCGCCTAGCTTTTTATGCCCGATTAGGCTTCCAGGGAGGCGGCTAAGCATTATTGACCAATCATGGAGCTTTTTTGGGACTTCCGTGTGGAGCTTTGGGGCCGTTCCGCCTAGCTTTTTATGCCCGATTAGGCTTCCAGGGAGGCGGCTAAGCATTATTGACCAATCATGGAGCTTTTTTGGGACTTCCGTGTGGAGCTTTGGGGCCGTTCCGCCTAGCTTTTTATGCCCGATTAGGCTTCCAGGGAGGCGGCTAAGCATTATTGACCAATCATGGAGCTTTTTTGGGACTTCCAGCCGGTGCTTTGGGGGCCTTCCCCCTCACTTTCTACGCCCGATTGGGCTTCCAGGGACGCGGCTAAGCATTTTTAACAGAAATGGAGCTTTTTGCGGAGCTCCAGCCGGTGCCACCGGCAGGCCGTGCACGCGGACGAGATGACCGAAAGAAGCTCCAGGAGAGCGGATGGACGCTTTTTAAGCACCGAGGCGGAGATCGCGGAGCTTTAATAGACTTCCAGCGGGCCCAAAGCGGCCAGGCAGACGGCGCAGCGCGACCTGGTACCCTCGCACGGGACGCATCGCCCCCCCCCGCGCACAGTTCCAGGGGGCCGGGATGACGTTTCAAAGCTGCCGCTGCAGCTGCGGCGGGGAGTGGCCTCCCTCCGGTGGACACGACGAGTAAATGACACCGGCCGCTGACGCAAAACCCACGCCGGACAGGAGAGCTCAAAAGCCGGGTAACATTTCAAGGAAGACCCCCCCTGCGCAGACCTCCACTAGGCCGGGATGACTGTTCAGCTGTGGCGGGGAGTGGCCTCCCTCCGGTCGGCACGACGAGTAAATGACACCGGCCGCTGACGCAAACCCACGCCGGACAGGAGAGCTCAAAAGCCGGGTAACATTTCAAGGAAGACCCCCCCTGCGCAGACCTCCACTAGGCCGGGATGACTGTTCAGCTGTGGCGGGGAGTGGCCTCCCTCCGGTCGGCACGACGAGTAAATGACACCGGCCGCTGACGCAAACCCACGCCGGACAGGAGAGCTCAAAAGCCGGGTAACATTTCAAGGAAGACCCCCCCTGCGCAGACCTCCACTAGGCCGGGATGACTGTTCAGCTGTGGCGGGGAGTGGCCTCCCTCCGGTCGGCACGACGAGTAAATGACACCGGCCGCTGACGCAAACCCACGCCGGACAGGAGAGCTCAAAAGCCGGGTAACATTTCAAGGAAGACCCCCCCTGCGCAGACCTCCACTAGGCCGGGATGACTGTTCAGCTGCGGCGGGGAGTGGCCTCCCTCCGGTCGGCACGACGAGTAAATGACACCGGCCGCTGACGCAAACCCACGCCGGACAGGAGAGCTCAAAAGCCGGGTAACATTTCAAGGAAGACCCCCCCTGCGCAGACCTCCACTAGGCCGGGATGACTGTTCAGCTGTGGCGGGGAGTGGCCTCCCTCCGGTCGGCACGACGAGTAAATGACACCGGCCGCTGACGCAAACCCACGCCGGACAGGAGAGCTCAAAAGCCGGGTAACATTTCAAGGAAGACCCCCCCTGCGCAGACCTCCACTAGGCCGGGATGACTGTTCAGCTGCGGCGGGGAGTGGCCTCCCTCCGGTCGGCACGACGAGTAAAGCTATTTAGGAAAATCTGAGATAAATATCACTTGCATAATAATTTGGAACACGGTCCCGTGTTCCAAATTATTATGCAAAATGTATTTAGACACCAGCAATCGCACTTAGATTTGTTTCTTTTTTCTTTCTTTTAGCTTCCATAATGTTACCGGGCGCTGACGCAAACCCACGCCCGGCAGGAGAGCTCAAAAGCCGGGTAACATTTCAAGGAAGCTATTTAGGAAAATCTGAGATAAATATCCTTTGCATAATAATTTGGAACACGGTCCCGTGTTCCAAATTATTATGCAAAATGTATTTAAGTGTCATAAAGATTACATTTTTGTTTTTCAAGTACTGAAATCACCCTCAGTCATGGTACAGTCCATGGTAGTCTGCCAGGTGAGCGCAATTGTAGTAATTAACAAGTCTATTTAAGTTCCGCGTTTTTAAGCGTTCGGCCATTTCGTTCAACCATGGGGAGGAAAAAGGATCTCTCTGCTGTCGAGAAGCGTGAAATCGTTCGATGCCTTGGACAAGGTATGCAGACATTCGATATTGCACGAAAGCTTAAGCGCGACCATCGAACTTTGAAGAAATTCGTCGCTGATTCGGAGCAAACGCGCGTTCGTGCAGACAAAGGCACGACAAGGAAGGTTTCTGCAAGACAAACAAATCGAATCAAGAGGGCGGCTGCAAGCATGCCACTAAAGACGAGCAAACAAATATTCGACGCTGCTGGTGCCAGTGAAGTCCCACGAACGACGAGGTGCAGGATCCTCCAGAGGCTTGCAGTTGTGCGGAAACCCTCCATTCGGCCACCCCTGAACAACGCGAACAAGCAGAAACGGCTGCAGTGGGCCCAGACTTACATGAAGACAAATTTTCAGACAGTCCTGTTCACCGACGAGTGCCGTGCCACCTTGGATGGGCCAGGTAGGGTTTTTTAAGTTTTTCCTTGCACTTTTGAGAGCTCAGGGGATGCTTTGAGAATAATTGTCAATTTCTGTCAATGTGAAGCCCTTTGAGACTGCTTGTGATTTAGGGCTATACAAATAAACTTGATTTGACTTGACTTTACAGATGGATGGAGTCGTGGATGGTTGGTGGACGGCCACGATAGCCCAACAAGGCTGCGGCGTCAGCAGGGAGGTGGCGGAGTGATGTTTTGGGCCGGAATCATGGGGAGAGAGCTGCTTGGCCCCTTTAGGGTCCCTGAAGGCGTCAAAATTACGTCTGTTAACTACGTGGAATTTCTGACTCAACACTTCTGTCCATGGTACAACAGGAAGAACCGTGCTTTCCGTCAAAAGATCATCTTCATGCATGACAATGCACCGTCTCATGCTGCAAGAAATACGTCAACGTCTTTGGCATCTATGGGAATAAAGGGAGAGAAACTGATGGTGTGGCCCCCATGCTCCCCTGACCTCAATCCTATTGAAAACTTGTGGAGCATCGTCAAGCAGAAAATCTACGAAGGTGGGAGGCAGTTCAATTCCAAAGAGCAGCTCTGGCAGGCTATTCTTAGATCCTGCCAAGAAATTCAACCAGAAACTGTACAAAAACTCACAAGTTCAGTGGATGGAAGAATCGTGAAGCTGCTGTTGAACAAAGGGTCCTATGTTAAAATGTAACTTTGTTTTTTATTGAAATAAAGGGTCCTATGTTAAAATGTAACTTGTTTGTCTTTTCTTTGAAATAGCTTTTGATTTCAGTAAATATGACCTCCTAATGCTGTAAATTCTTAAGATGGGCATTTCAGTTCATAAAAACCTATAAAATGTTATAAAACTCTGTTGTGCGTAATAATGTGGAACAGTGCATTTTAAGTTTTTTATTTTTTAAAAATTCTGTGATCATTCGGAGGTTTGTTCAATAAAATTAGAATTCATCAAAATAATGGTTGATGACTTGAAAATTATGCTGACTCATTTTGCATCGACTATTTAGGAAAATCTGAGATAAATGTCACTTGCATAATAATTTGGAACACGGTGTAAGTGCGATTGCTGGTGTATTTACTCGTCGTGTCCACCGGAGGACGGCAAATCCCCGCCGCAGCTGCAGCGGCAGCGCTTAAATGTCTTCCCGGCCGCCTGGAACTCTGCACGGGGCGTGTTTCGTCCCGCGCAGCGGTACCAGATCGCGCTGCGCCGTCAGCCGAGCCGCGCGCGGTCCGCTGGAAGTCTACACTGTGTTCCAAATTATTATGCAAATTGTATTTATGTGTCATAAAGATTACATTTTTTGTTTTTCAATTAAACTCATGGATGGTATTACGTGTCAGGGCTCTTTGGATCACTGAGATCAATCTCAGACACCGGGGATCATTACCGGCCAGTTGAGCCCAAATTAAGGAAAAACTACTTAAGAATGGTGTTCCACATTATTAAGCAGATAATTTGAAGTTCGCTTTGAGCAGTGGCGGACGCCAACCCACGACCGGTGGGAGAGCTCGGAGGGCGGATGGGCTTTCAAGGAAGCCCCCCAGGCCGGTCCCACTCGCACTTAGAATTTTTTTTTTTTTGGCTTCCATAATGTACCGGGCGCGGACGCGAAACCCACGCCGGGCAGGAGAGCTCGAAAGGCGGCTAAGCATTCAAGGAAGCACCGTCTGGAGCTTCAGAGCCGTTCCGCCTGACTTTTAACGTAGAGTACCGGGCGCAAACCACTAACTCAAGCCCGGCATGGCAGCTCGAAAGGCGGCTAAGCATTCAAGGAAGCACCGTCTGGAGCTTCAGAGCCGTTCCGCCTGACTTTTAACGTAGAGTACCGGGCGCAAACCACTAACTCAAGCCCGGCATGGCAGCTCGAAAGGCGGCTAAGCATTCAAGGAAGCACCGTCTGGAGCTTCAGAGCCGTTCCGCCTGACTTTTAACGTAGAGTACCGGGCGCAAACCACTAACTCAAGCCCGGCATGGCAGCTCGAAAGGCGGCTAAGCATTCAAGGAAGCACCGTCTGGAGCTTCAGAGCCGTTCCGCCTGACTTTTAACGTAGAGTACCGGGCGCAAACCACTAACTCAAGCCCGGCATGGCAGCTCGAAAGGCGGCTAAGCATTCAAGGAAGCACCGTCTGGAGCTTCAGAGCCGTTCCGCCTGACTTTTAACGTAGAGTACCGGGCGCAAACCACTAACTCAAGCCCGGCATGGCAGCTCGAAAGGCGGCTAAGCATTCAAGGAAGCACCGTCTGGAGCTTCAGAGCCGTTCCGCCTGACTTTTAACGTAGAGTACCGGGCGCAAACCACTAACTCAAGCCCGGCATGGCAGCTCGAAAGGCGGCTAAGCATTCAAGGAAGCACCGTCTGGAGCTTCAGAGCCGTTCCGCCTGACTTTTAACGTAGAGTACCGGGCGCAAACCACTAACTCAAGCCCGGCATGGCAGCTCGAAAGGCGGCTAAGCATTCAAGGAAGCACCGTCTGGAGCTTCAGAGCCGTTCCGCCTGACTTTTAACGTAGAGTACCGGGCGCAAACCACTAACTCAAGCCCGGCATGGCAGCTCGAAAGGCGGCTAAGCATTCAAGGAAGCACCGTCTGGAGCTTCAGAGCCGTTCCGCCTGACTTTTAACGTAGAGTACCGGGCGCAAACCACTAACTCAAGCCCGGCATGGCAGCTCGAAAGGCGGCTAAGCATTCAAGGAAGCACCGTCTGGAGCTTCAGAGCCGTTCCGCCTGACTTTTAACGTAGAGTACCGGGCGCAAACCACTAACTCAAGCCCGGCATGGCAGCTCGAAAGGCGGCTAAGCATTCAAGGAAGCACCGTCTGGAGCTTCAGAGCCGTTCCGCCTGACTTTTAACGTAGAGTACCGGGCGCAAACCACTAACTCAAGCCCGGCATGGCAGCTCGAAAGGCGGCTAAGCATTCAAGGAAGCACCGTCTGGAGCTTCAGAGCCGTTCCGCCTGACTTTTAACGTAGAGTACCGGGCGCAAACCACTAACTCAAGCCCGGCATGGCAGCTCGAAAGGCGGCTAAGCATTCAAGGAAGCACCGTCTGGAGCTTCAGAGCCGTTCCGCCTGACTTTTAACGTAGAGTACCGGGCGCAAACCACTAACTCAAGCCCGGCATGGCAGCTCGAAAGGCGGCTAAGCATTCAAGGAAGCACCGTCTGGAGCTTCAGAGCCGTTCCGCCTGACTTTTAACGTAGAGTACCGGGCGCAAACCACTAACTCAAGCCCGGCATGGCAGCTCGAAAGGCGGCTAAGCATTCAAGGAAGCACCGTCTGGAGCTTCAGAGCCGTTCCGCCTGACTTTTAACGTAGAGTACCGGGCGCAAACCACTAACTCAAGCCCGGCATGGCAGCTCGAAAGGCGGCTAAGCATTCAAGGAAGCGACGCCGGCCGGTCCGCGGGCCAAATAGGGTCCAGTAAAGTACCGGGCGCGGCCACTAACGCCTTGTGGCGGTCGCCTTGTGGCGGTCGGGGGGTGGCGGTCGGGGCTGGCGCTTGGGGCCGGTGGCGGTCGCCTTGTGGCGGTCGCCTTGTGGCGGTCGGGGGGTGGCGGTCGGGGCTGGCGCTTGGGGCCAGTGGCGGTCGCCTTGTGGCGGTCGCCTTGTGGCGGTCGCCTTGTGGCGGTCGCCTTGTGGCGGTCGCCTTGTGGCGGTCGCCTTGTGGCGGTCGGGGGGTGGCGGTCGGGGCTGGCGCTTGGGGCCAGTGGCGGTCGCCTTGTGGCGGTCGCCTTGTGGCGGTCGCCTTGTGGCGGTCGCCTTGTGGCGGTCGCCTTGTGGCGGTCGGGGGGTGGCGGTCGGGGCTGGCGCT